>NW_020664772.1:409857-411820 GCF_002925995.2 Terrapene triunguis
GATAGATAGATAGATAGATAGATAGATAGATAGATAGATAGATAGATAGATAGAGACCTCCTGAGGTCCCTTCCAACCCTGGTATTCTATGATTCTATGAGGATGAATACATAGAAGGATGGGAACAGAGAGACAGACAGGTGGGTATGGTTGGGGATGGACAGATAGACAGATGAGGCTGAAGTTAGTTTCCTTATTCCCAGTTACTTATTCAAGCACCTAAACAGAATGGAAGTGGGCAGGGGGCATGACCCGTGGCAGCACATTGTGCAGGAAAAAAAGCTTTGGATCAGCGAGTGGCACATGCTAGCTGCTTCTAGACAGCCTGACGGCCATGGGGATACATCACCTGGGGGTCCCCAAAACACAATGTGTCGTGTCCAGCCTGGCAAACCCAGCTGCTCTCTTGAATGGTTCAATAAATGCTGAATGACTGACACAAACTGTCCTCGCGTTCAGCCGCACAGTGGTGGGGAAAGCTCGGAAAGTCTGATCTGCCAGTGTGGAATGAAAAACAGCAACAATTCTCGGAATCAGGAACCAGTACCACGAATGAGGAACTAAGGGAAAGGAGCCAATTTCAGCCTCACAACAGAGAAACAGCCAAGCATGGACAGGCTGCATGGACAGACAGACAGACAGGCAGGATCTGCACTGATCCAGGAATCCCCTGTATACCTGCAGCCCCGGATCCTGCAGTGAAGCTGTTCCCTGAGTGGCAGGGAGGGGGGCAGGCCCAGCCCCTCACCGCTGCATCCCGGCCAGGACGGAAGCACTGGGGAGCGAGTCCTCTCTGCAGCCGCCCCGTCCCGTTCTCAGCTCTCTGCTGTCCCGGCCTGCCCAGCTGCAGGAAAAGGCTCCTCAGGAGCAGCCCCGCAGAGCCAGCGTGCACCAGCTCAGTGAGAAAGTTCCCCTCCACCCCACGGCCAAGGGAGCCGAGTATCATTTCCTGTCAGCTGCGCGGGGCAGGCCGAGCTCCCGGCTTGGGGCTTGTCAGCACTTGAAAATTAATGGAGAGTGCAGGAGGGTGACTGTTCCCGAGCCACCCCACGGGGGACTAGCCCAGGGCAGGAGGCCACTGCCTGTTTTGCTGACCCCACGACTGTGCGCACACCGGCCCGAAGTCCCCCAAACAGCCGGGAGGGATCTCATCCCCCCTCCCCCACCCCTCCTGGAACTGGGGCCAGGCTGGCAGAGGCCAACACATGGGGAGCTCAGAGCCCAGACGAACCCTGCAGGGGACGGCAGAGACCCCCACATGGCCCAGAGGGGCCTGGCTCAGCCAGACCACAGACCACAGCCAGGGCCACCCAGGGCGGAGCAACAGCCTTGGCCAAGGAGAAGGCTTTGCTACACCACAGCGGCAGCGTAGTCCCCAGTGTCACTTCACTGGGGTCAATGAGGCTAGATCCCCAGCTGGGGAAAATCAAAAGTGCCCAAGGGCCTAAATTACACTGAACAGGAGTTAGGCCAGTAGGTGCCTTGCAGAATCCCACAGGATGCTTCTCTGCAAAAGCAGGCACCTAAATAACTTTAAAAATCTAACACTTCATTGCTCTTTCCCTCTATTCTTCATCTGTAAATGGAGATAAAACTGTTCTCTGTTGAGATTTGGGGGAGGGATTGCCTCTCACTGAGTCTCTGCAGTGCCTGGCACGACAGGGCCCTGCTCTCAGTCACCGTATGTCTGTGCTGTGCCCGGCATGATGGGGCCCTGATCTCGGTCACCGTGTGTCTGTGCAGCGCCCGGCATGACGGGGCCCTGCTCTCAGTCACCGTGTGTCTGTGCTGTGCCCGGCAGGGCCGGCTCCAGGCACCAGGCACCCAAGCTGGTGCTTGGGGCGGCACCTGGAGGGGGGCGGCGGCGCAGCGCTCCGGCCCCCGGGGAGAGCGGGGCCACAGCAGGGCTCGCCGCCCTCCCCCCAGGGCTCCGGCCGCCCTCCCCCCCGGCGCCCTGCCCCCG
>NW_020664772.1:411920-418109 GCF_002925995.2 Terrapene triunguis
AGCCGGCCCTGGTGCCCGGCACGATGGAGTCCTAATCTCGGCCACTGTATGTCTGTGCAGCAACCGGCACGACGGGGCCCTGCTCTCAGTCACTGTGTGTCTGTGCAGCACCCGGCGTGACGGGGCCCTGATCTCAGTCACCGTGTGTCTGTGCTGTGCCCGATACGACGGGGCCCCGATCTTGATTGGGACTTTACGGATTTCTTTAATACACGCACTGATATTTGTCATGGCTTTAGCAAACCTAGCTGAGCAAAATGCAGCACTTCACTTGAGGGCAGCTTGTTCCTCTCCATGTGGGGGCACAAGACTGGGAGTCAGGGCTCCTGGGTTCTATTCCTGACTCCGGGAGGGGCATGGGGTCCCATAAGGGCAGAGGCGGTGTCACAGCTCCTGGGTTTTAGTCATGGATGGAGCTCTCAGTGCTTATTTGCTTCTTTCACTGTAGTATCTGAACACCTCCCACCAAAGGGCGTGTTCACCCACCACACCCCCTGTGGGGCAGGGAGCGAGCACTGTCGGCACAGAGCATTGAGGGACCTTGCCCAAGGTGAACCAGGCAGTCTGTGGCAGAGACTCACAATGCTGGGAAATAGCCACACGGGGGCAGCAGAGGATAAGGAAAGCGAAAGCGAAAGTTACATTTGTAACCAGAGGGGAACCCGCCCCAGGGACTGCAGTGGGGTTACTCCTGATCTATGCGAGGTGACTGAGGGGGAACCCGCCCCAGGGACTTCAGTGGGGTTACTCCTGTTTTACACCAGGGTGAGCGAGAGGAGAACCATCCCCAGGGACTCCGTGGGTTACTCCTCATTTAAACTGGGGGGAGCGAGAGAGGAGGGCAGGACTGCCACGCCCAGTTGGGTTGCACCCCTGGGGGCGTTTGCTGGGGCAGGAGCCCGCTTTCAGGACAGGTTCAGCAAGTGCATATGGCGGGAAATCCTCCACCCAGCTCGCAGGGACGGAGGACAACTGGCTGAACGGGGGTCTGGGCCCTCGGAGTGGCTGGAGACAAGAATCGCCCCAGAGCTAGGCCTGGCCAGGAGTGGCAGTGAGGGACTGGGCGCACCTTCCCACGCACTAGGGGATCAGCTCCACTGCGCTGCCAGGGACTGCAGGTACCAAGAGGGACTCCGGGATCACTCCTGATACTGTCTGTGCACACAATATACCCTCAGTCTGTGCATCCGATAAACCCCTCTGTGCATCCCATCCACCCCTCTATCTGTCCATCCATCCCATACACACATCTGTCCATCTGCACATCCCATCCACCCCTCTGTCTGTCTGTGCATCCCATACATCCTCTGTCTGTGCATCCCATACACCCATCTCTCTGTACATCCCATACACCCCTCTGTCCGTCTGTGCTTCCCATACACTCTCTGCCTCTCTGTGCATTCCATACATACCTCAGTCCATCGGTACATCACATACACCCTCTGCCTGTCTGTGCATCACATACAACCTCTGCCTCTCTGTGCAGCCTATACACCCTCTACCTGTCTCTGCATCCCATGCTCCCCTCAGTCCATCTGTGCATCCCATAAACTCTCTGTCTTTGCATCCCATACTCCCCTCTACCTATGCATCCCATACACACCTCTGTCCATCTGTTCATCCCATACAACCCTCTTTCTGTCTGTGCATCCCAAACACCCCTCTATCTGTGCATCCAAACACCCCTCTGTCTGTCTATGCATCCCATACACCCCCTTTCTTTCTGTACATGCCATGCACCGCTCTCTCTGTGCATCCCATACTCCCCTCTGTCTGTGAATCACATACAGCCCTCTGTCCATCTTTACATAGATTCATAGATTCATAGATTCTAGGACTGGAAGGGACCTCGAGAGGTCCTCGAGTCCAGTCCCCTGCCCGCATGGCAGGACCAAATACTGTCTAGACCATCCCTGATAGACATTTATCTAACCATCCTGTATACCCTATGCCTCTCTGTGCATCCCGTACACCCCTCTGTCTGTCTGTGCATCCCATATACCCATCTGTCCGTCTCTACATCCTATACACCCTCTGTGTGTCTGTGCATCCCATACACCCTCTGTCTGTCTGTGCATCCCATACTCCCTTCTCTCTGCGCATCCCAAACACCTCTCTGTCTGTGCATCCCATACACCTCTCTCTCAATGTGCATCCCATACACCCATCTGTGTGTCTGTGCATCCCATACACCCCTCTGTCTGTCTGTGCATCCCATACTCCCTTCTATCTGTGCATCCCAAACACTCTCTGTCTGTCTGTTCATCCCATACACCCCTCTGTCTGTCTGTGAATCCCAGACATCCTCTGTCTGTGCATGCACCCTGTCCCTGTCTTTGCATCGAATACACCCCTCTGTCTATGCATCCCATACAACCCTCTGTCTGTAGGTATATCGCATCCAACCCTCTATCCCTCTGTAAATCCCATATACCCTCTGCCTGTCTGTGCATCCCATACACCCCTCTGTCTGTCTTTACATCCCAAACCCATCTTTCTGTCTGTGCATCCCAAATACCCCTCTGACTGTGCATCCTATACACCCCTCTGTCCGTCTGTGTATCTCATATACCCCTCTGTCCGTCTGTTCATCCCAGACACCCACTGTCTGTCTGTACATCCCATGCACCCCGCTGTCTGTCTGTTCATCCCATGCACCACTCTTTCTTTCTGTGCATCCCAAACACCCCTCTGTCTGTGCATCCCATAAACCGCTCTCTGTGTATCCCATATACCGCTCTGTCTGTCTGTGCATCCCATACACCCTCTGTCCGTCTTTAAATCCCTACAACCTGTCCCTGTCTGTGCATCGAATACACCCCTCTGTCTGAGCATCCCATACACCCCTCTGTCTGTGCATACCAAACACCCTCTGTCTGGCTGTGCATCCCATACTCCTTCTGACTGTCTGTGCATCCCATACACCCTCCGTTTGTCTTTACATTCCAAACACACCTCTGTCTGTCTTTACATCCCAAACACCCCTCTGCCTGTGTGTGCATCCCATACACCCTCTGTTTGTCAATGCATCCTGAACACCCCTCTGTCTTTCTGTGTATGCCATACACACCATCTGTGTCTGTCTGTGCATCCCATACATGCCCTCTGTCTGTCTGTGCAGCACAACCACCACTCTGTCCATCTGTACATCACATCCACAGTTCTGTTTGTGCATCCCATGTACCCCTCTGTTTTTTCATCTGTGCATCCCATACACCCCTCTGTATGTCTGTGCATCCCATACACACTCTCTCTCTGTGTCTGTGCATCCAATACACCCTCTGTCCGTCTGTGCATCCCATGCTCCCTTCTGTCTGTCTGCACATCCCTTACACCCCTCTGTCTGTCTGTGCATCCTATACATCCTCTTCCTGTCTCTACATCCCATACACCCTGTGTGTGTCTTTGCATCCCAAACACCCCTCTGTATGTTCATCCCTTACACCCCTGTGTTTGTCTGTGCATCCCAAACACCCCCATGTCTGTCTGTGCACCACATGCAATGCTCTGTCTGTCTGTGCATCCCTTACACCTTCTTTCTGTCTGTCTGTGCATCCCTTGTACCCCTCTGTCTTTCCTTCTGTGCATCCCATACACCCTCTGCCTATCTGTGCATCCCATACACTCCTTTCTGTGTGTTCATCCCAAACACCCTGCTGTCTATGCATCCCATACACTCCTCTGTCTGTCTGTGCAGCCGAAACACACTTGTGTCTCTCTGTGCATCCCATGCACCCTCTGCCTGTCTGTGCAACCTATATTCACCCCTGTGTCTGTCTGTCCATCCCACAGATCCTCAGCCTGCATTGATACCATGCTCTGCCCATGCAAGGGTTGAGAATCATGGCCTCAAACACCGCTCTGCACAGTAGATTTATTCCATCCATGGCCCCTGGGCCCCATGCGCCGTCAAAACTCTGCAGCCACTCCAGCACAAAGGATTGTCTAGCATCCGGCCTTGCTGAGGCCTTTCCTGAAATCTGGGCACTTTGACTTTGCCAACGGGCCATGCAGTGGGGCTGGGCGGGAACCAGAATTTCCCTTCCGTGGGGAATTCTGACAGGCTGAATAATGTTTCTGATCTAAATTGGCGTGACTCCCCCTGTTTCTCCCCCGCCCCCAAAATTCCCATGAAATGAAAATTCTGCAAAATCTCGATCTTTGTTTCACTCATAATTTCTTTTCTATACAAATGCCTGCAGTTGGGGAGGTAAACTGGTTCATTTCAACCGTATTGTTTCAATTCATTTTGTTTAGCGTGTCCTATTGTATATTAAATTGACTATTATATAATATTGTTATGTTTATTATGATATGTATACTATGGTCTATATTATATTATATTGACTAATATATAGTGCATATTACATTTATTATTATATTAAATGCTAAATAGGCTCAGAAGAATTTGATTTGTATCTCTAAATGTCAGTAAACATCGATTTTACCAAACTGATAAAAAAATATTTCCCTCGATGATACTGGAAATTTGCAGATAGGCAAAATAAGAATACTGCTGCTTGGGAACTTCTTAGAGTTATTTAAACATGCTTACTTTGTATGTTTTGCCGTGTGATGTGAACAGTTTGTGTTTTACCAGTTATAAAGTGTTCACTTGTTATATCTCAGCGCCTACTGTCATTAAATAGTTATCTGACCCTGTCCCCAATAATTTCCCACCGCTGTGAAAATTCAAATAAATAAAAATGGGGAAAAATGTTTAAACCCATGATCTGGCGCAACTGTGGAAAGTTAAATCGATAAAAACTGGAAAAAAAATGCTTAAAAGGAACTTTGATTTCATCCATCGAAATTATAAAAAAAAATGGAATTCTCCCAAGCCTATATAATTATTATTTTATAATATATATTGTATTCATTAATCTGTATATGATATACATTATTAAATACGGTGCATTATATGGAATATTAAATAATATATATTTTATTTCAAACTTTAATGGGATAAAAGTCACAGTAAAATTAATTGTAAGGACACATTTCCAAGGCAGTATTTTGCCCTTATTGAACTGAAATGAGTCCCTTTGACTTTTCCCCTGTAAAATGTTGTCAAAAGTGGACATGTTCCTGCAAAATATTTCAGTTATGATTAAACTGCTCTTTTCTGTGAAAAAGGCGCCCATCCCCACAAACTTCCCACCCACTCTTCCGCTCAGGCCACTGATTCCTTTCTGCTCCTTTGAAACGTGCAGCCTATAGTCCCAGACGTGCTGCCTGCCCAGCAAGGTGTCCAGCATCCCCCGGCATGTAAGTGGACTGCAGGGTTTGACCTCCAGGCTTTCATCGCTCGTAGCAGGAGCCTCAATTGCTGGAGCTGAAGGAGTAGCTCCTCCAGGTGGTGGCAATAGCAGGCTATTATCCTATTCCATGGAGCAGAGCCCAAAGGGACACACGCCCAGTGTTTGTATGGGCTCCCCGTGCAGCAGCTTTCCCTTGTGGGATGAACCGCCCTCCTGGTTCCCACTGACACAAGCAGAGGGTCTTCGGGTGAGCAGCTATTCCCCTTCTCATCCCTTGTCTCCTTGGTTTCCCTGTAGTCCATTGGCTCCTGTCCAGCCCTGAGGCCAGGAAGAGCTGCCCTGCCAGATGCTGGGAGCCCGTCGCCCACACTCCAGCACTGCCCTGCTCTCAGCCGTCCTCCTCCTGCACGTTCAGGCTGCAGTGGCTGGTAAGGAGGCTCTGTCCTTAATGGTGCTGGGTGGTCACGGGGCCCCAGCTGGCTCTCACATACAGCGGGAACAGTCTGGGGTGACTGCCCTGGTAATGCACTGGGCTCGGGGGTGAGAGCGCAGGAGCTAGCGCTCACTCATACGCACAGTAACGTGTGACAAATGGAGTCACTGTCCATCCCTCCATCCATCCCCCCACATCCATCCCCATACACACCCCTCCATTCATCCATCCACCCATCCCCATACACACCCCTCCGTCCATCCCCCACAGCCATCCCCATACACACCCCTCCATCCATCCCCCCACATCCATCCCCATATATACCCCTCTATCCACCCACATCCACCCCCATACACACCTCTCCATCCATCCACCCATATCCATACACATTCCTCCATCCATTCCCATACACACCCCTGTATCCATCCACCCACATCCATCCATCCACCCATCCATCTCCCCACATCCATCGCCATACACACCCCTCCATCCATC
>NW_020664772.1:418119-420696 GCF_002925995.2 Terrapene triunguis
CCCCCCATAACCATCCCCATACATACCCCTCCGTCCATCCATCCATCCACACATACCTCCTTCCTTTCCCATACACACACACCTCCACCCTGGCCTCCACATACACACCATCCCTCCCTCTCTGCCTCCTTCCCCCCCACTCTACCCCTCCTGCTCACAGCTCTCCCTGAGCCCCTCTCTCCAGGATCCGCTCGGGTGGTGGGGCTGGGGGCTGGGTTGTGTGAGAGGCGAATCCGCTTCCCACCACTCACCTCTGACCCCAGGCTTGTCTCTCTGCCCCTTTCCCCAGTGAGTTTCCAGGTGCTGGTTCCCACCAGCCCCCTCTCCGCCCCGCTGGGGGGCACTGTGCTGCTGCCCTGCCACCTCTCCCCCGCGCTCAGTGCCCAGGCCATGCAGGTGAAATGGAGCCAGCCCCAGCTAGGCCAGGACGTCCACGTGTACCTGCCAGACGGGAGCGAGGTGCAGGGTGAGAGGTACCGGGGCAGGACGGAGCTCCTGCGGGACGGGATCCAAAGTGGCAGCCTGGCCCTGCGGATCTGGAACCTCACCCTGCGGGACGAAGGGCGCTACCTCTGTGACTTCCAGTCCGACACCTACTTCAGTGATGCCGCGTTGGAGCTCCGCCTGACGAGTGAGTGATCCTGGGGTGGAGAGAGGCCGGATTCAGCCTGCGCGGCTCTGGGGCGGGGGGAGATGGCCGAGAGGGGGACCTCCCCATGCAGCCTGCTGCAGTCACAGGCCAGAAAACCTCCCCCAGTGACACCTCCATCCAGCCCAGCTCTCCTGGTCAGCCAGAGCAGAGCATGTGGGGCAGAGACGTCCAGGCTGCACGTAAGGACCCTGAGGGATGTGGGCTCCCCAGCAACCTGACAGAGCCTCCTTCCATAGAGGATGCCCTGCAATGGCAGACATGTGCCCCCTATTTCCAGTGTGGATGTCTCAGGTCCAGTGCCCAGCCATCAGCTCTCCCTCTCCCTGTGTCTGAGGAGCCTTCTACCCTCAGAATCTCTTCCCTGAGTAGAGCCCGGCAAGAGAAGTGTTGTAAGCCATGGGAGGTAACAGTCCTGTTCTCTGTGGTGCTGGTGAGGCATCAGCTGCAGGCCTGTGTCCAGTTCAGGGGGCCACAAAACCATGGACAAGCTGGGGAGAGACCAGAGGAGAGCAACAAAACAATCAAAGATTTAGAAAACCGGCCCTAGGAGGAAAGGTTGAAAGAACGGGGCATGTCTGGTCTTCAGAAGAGAAGACTGAGGGGGGACCTGGTAACAGCCTTCAGATACATGAAGGGCTGTTACAAAGAGGACGGGGATCATGTGTTCGCCATGACCACTGAAGGTAGGACAAGAAGTAATGGGCTTAATCTGCAGCAAGGGAGATTGAAGTGAGATATTAGGGAAAACTTTGTAACTGTAAGGGGAGTTAAGCTCTGGACCAGGCTCCAAGGGAGGTTGTGGAAACCCCGTCACTGGAGAGTTGTAAGAACAGGTTGGACAAACACCTGTCAGGGATGGTCTAGGTTTGCTTGATCCTGCCTCAGCGCAGGGGCTGGATGTGATGACCTCTCAAGATACCGTCCAGCCCGACATTTCTGTGACTCTAGGGGTTGGTCTATACTTAGCCGCTAGTTCGGCGGCTGGAAATCGAACTTCCTGGTTCGATTTATCGCGTCTGGTCTGGACGCGATAAATCGAACCAGGAAGTGCTCGCCGTCGACTGCGGTACTCCAGCTCAACGAGAGGAGTACCGCGGAGTCGACGGGGAGCCTGCCTGCCGCGTGTGGACCGCGTCTGAACCGCGGTAAGTTCGAAGTAAGGTATGTCGAATTCAGCTACATTATTCACGTAGCTGAATTTGCGTACCTTACTTCGACTTGGGGGGTAAGTGTAGACCAAGCCTAAGTCTTCTCTTGGGTAAACTAACCTACACGGGGGTGAGCGAGAGGGGAACCAGGCCCTGGTGTGACCAGCAGGAATGAGGAGAGCATGAAATCAAGGGTGAATTCCTGTTGATTTGTTTCCCCCAGGCTCTGGTTCGGATCCCCTCCTCCACGTCGGTTTGTACGAGGACAAGGGGGTCTCGGTCACATGTCTATCTGCAGGGTGGTACCCGGAGCCCAATGTGCTCTGGAGAAACAGCCATAAAAAAATCCTGAGTCCAGAGTCCGAACGGAAACTGCAAAGTGACGACGGCTTATTCAACGTCTCCAGCACCGTGGTGATGACCGAGAGCTCGGATCCAGCACTGACCTGCACCCTCAGCCCTGGCTCGCCCGACCCAGAGAAAGTATCGGCCATTTTCATCTCCGGTGAGCTGCTGATGGAACAAGGAAACACAGAGCTGGAGCCAGATCTCCAGTGGTGGAGAATGGCATTTATAGATAGTGACAACTTTATGGCAGGGGCAATCTCTTACTGCGTGTCAGTGCAGCGTCCGGCGCAGCAGGCCCTGATCTCGGTCACTGTATGTCTGTGCAGCGCCAGGCGTGACAGGGCCCTGATCTCAGTCACTGTGTGTCTGTGCAGCGCCAGGCGTGACAGGGCCTTGATCTCGGTCACTGTGTGTCTGTGCAGCGCCAGG
>NW_020664772.1:420706-422329 GCF_002925995.2 Terrapene triunguis
GGCCCTGATCTCAGTCACTGTGTGTCTGTGCAGCACCCAGAATAACAGGGCCCTCATCTCAGTTAGGCTGCTGGGGCCCTGGGACCCTCATCTATCATGCTGACCACTGTTGTCTCATTGTTCCATTGTATTCCACATCTGTCTTATCCATCTGTTGTCTCCTGTCATATTCTTAGATTGTCAGCTGTTTGGGGTAGAGACCATCTTTTGGTTCAGTGTTTGTCCAGCCCCTAGCACAGTAGGTTCCTGGTCCATGGCTAGGGACCCGAGGTCATACGAATAATAAATAATAATAGTGGAATATCCTGATTAGAGCTGGTTTGAAAATGTTCAAGGCAGATGCATTTTTGTTGGAAGCAAACCTTTACTGGGAACGTGTCTATTTCAACTAGATATTTGACTGGAATTAGTCAGACTGAATCATTTTGACTTTCTCATTTCGTTCCAAAAATGTTTCATTTCAGTGTCATCCTTTGGATTCAGTTTGTTTGGACTTTGATATTATATTGGCGTATTCATACTCTACTAGATTATAGTATATTTATATATTTTATATTAAACCCATAGGATATATTTTTATTTAATAGTTTGTATTGTATTGTAACCTTTTGACATTACCAAAAACAAAAGAACTGATTCCAGCCTTTTCTATCTAGCACAAGGAGCTAAAAGGGTCCCACAACCTGTTACTAGGTTTGTTAATTATTTTATGTCACATCTGCATGGGGCAGAATGGGTGACGTGAGTTAACCTGTGTTCTTCTCTTCCCTGCAGACACTTTCTTCCCCAGAGTTTCCTCCTGGCGGGTCCCCCTCTTTGTAATCCTGACGATCTGTGTTTGCGTCCTCGCCCTGGCTGCCCTCTGCCTATGGAGGATTCACAAAAAGAAAGGTAAAGCTCCTGTTTAACCCTTTTGCCACTGGAAAGAAAGAAACGAGACGTCCTTCGACAGATCTGCAGGTCCTTGGTGCTGTAGACCGCATAGATCCTTGGATGCTCACATGATTTGACCCTCCCTCTTTCTACCTGGGCATATTTTTCCCATTGCCGATAATTCATGTTAAGAGAGGAAAGGAAATTAATCTTCACTTGGGTGTCAAATGTTATAACATTTCCCAGCCCTTCCGTTATCAGTATTTTCCTTGTGTGTACCCACAGGTGCTGACTTTTGTTTTTGCTAGTAGCTGCTCCACCCCCTCTCCGCCCTGAGGCCCCGCCCCCACTCTGTCCCCACCCCCAAGACCCCTCGCCAGCTCTCTGCTTGTTCCTCTTCATCCCCTCCCCCGAGCACCTTCTGCACACTCCTTTCCACCATCCTCTAAGACCCCCTGCCTGTTCCTCTCCACTCCTTCCCCCCAGTGTCCCCCTGCCCATCCATCCACTGCTCGCTCCTCTCCGCCCCCAAGCGTCTCCCGTCTTCGCTCACTTCTCTCCGCCCCCCCCAGTGTCCGCCCACCCGCTGCTTGCTCCTCTCCACCCACAAGTGCCTCCTGCCCACACTCGTTCCTCTCCGCATGCTCCCCCAAGTGCCTCCCGCCCATTCCTCTCCGCCCCCTCCCCCAAGTGTCCTTCCATCCAACCACCCACCACTCGCTCCTCTCCACCCCTGAGTGCCTCCCACCC
>NW_020664772.1:422339-424999 GCF_002925995.2 Terrapene triunguis
CTCTGCCCCCTCCCCCGAGTGTCCCCGCCATCCACCCACACGCTGCTTGCTCCTCTCCACCCTGAGTGTCTCCCGCCTGCGCTCACTCCTCTCTGCCCCTCCCCCGAGTGTCCCCCCACCCGCCTACCTGCCACTCACTCCTCTCTGCCCCTGAATGCCTCCCGCCCACTCCTGCCTACTCCCTCCCCTGAGACCCCCCCACCTGTCCACCTACCACTTGCTCCTTTTTACCCTCTCCTGCCTTGAGGGCAAGTGACGGGGGGAGAGTGCCGAGAGGAGCGAGCGGGGAGGCAGGAAGAGGTGCAGCACAGGTGGGGCCATGGGGGAAGAGGCCAAGTGGGGGCGGGGCCTGGGGGTGGAGTGGGAATGGGGCCTCAGAGCGGGGCCACGGTCCGTGGGTGTGGTTTTTTTTCCCGTGGGCGCTTGAGCCCCGGAGCACCCCCAGTCGTCACCTATGTGCATATCACAGTAGCCTCTAGATACCGCACCTGAGATCCGTGCCCCCTTGTGTCGGGCGCTGCACAGACACCCAGGAGGAGGTAGTCCCTGCTCTTCCTGAGAGTTAACAACACCCTCTGGTGGCCGGTGCCCTGTCGGTGAATGTGTTTCTCTGTTTGTTTTACAGGTGCCATCTACACAGCTCAAAGTAAGTTTCTTCTTCACCTTCAGCCGTTCCTGGGGGTTGGGCCATGTTAACTCAGACTGGGTAACAACTCCTTTAAATCAGGCGCCACCCGGCGAGGTTTCTGGTGGCACCGGTGCAAGCGACTTGGGGAACGCAAATGCCCTAGCAAATCTGGGGCTGCGGTGTTACGCCCAGAGAGGCAGTGAGTGGGTCCCCTAAGAGGATCCATCAGCCCTTCCCACCCCAGCGTGGTGTCTAGATTGGGGTGCAGTTTTTGGACTGAAACTTTGTTTTCGGTGAAAAATGCAGATTCGATGACACCGAAATGTGTTGTGAATTCGTGTCTGTTTCCCCCAGTTGTTTGAGCTGGGGAAAAAAATGAAATCAACTAAAATGCTGAAGAAAATCAAAATGTTTGGATTCGACCTTCCCAATGTGATCCATGCGGATTTTTCCTCTCAGAATTGCCTTGAATTTCAGGTATACAAAAATAAGTTCAAAAAGGCTCGAATCCGGACCTGAAGGTTTTCTTTGGGTCGAGAAGGTTCTTCTGCTGGGACAAGGGAGGTGGGCAGACCTAGGCTGCCCTGGGTGTCTCTGAGCATTGGTTCTCCCGGCGGGGTGGGTTTAATGCTGGGCCCAGAGCGAGACATGGACAGGTTTGGAACCCAGGCCCCGGCTAACGTGCTGTCTCTTTGTGTCCACAGAGGAAAGCCACGGCAGACCAAGTGAGTGTGAATTTGATCTCTAGACTATATGTAATTTAGCTAGGCAGCTGACTGCCCTGGACTAAGCCCTGGCCTGTTGTTCTCTTCTCATTTCAGGTTGGAAAGAAGCATTTCTCAAAGCCGGTAAATCCAAAATGGAGAGTTAGGTCTAGCGGGATATGGGTGGGCAACTGGGAGTCAGGACTCCTGGGTTCTAAGATTGGCTGTGGGAGGGGAGAGGAATCTAGTAGTTAAGGAAAAATGGGGGCTGGGAGTCAGGACTCCTGGGCTCTATTCCCAGCTCTGGGAGGGAAGTGGGGTCTAGTGGGTTATGGGTGGGCAACTGGGAGTCAGGACACCTGGGTTCTAACATTGGCTGTGGGAGGGGAGAGCGGTCTAGTGGGTTATGGGTGGGCAGCTGGGAGTCAGGACTCCTGCGTTCTAACACTGGCCGGGGGGTGGGTCTAATAGATATGGGAAAATGGGGTCTGGGAGTCAGGACTCCTGGGTTCTGTCCCAGCTCTGGGAGGGGCGTGGAAAGTCGTGGTTTAAGCAGAGTGCACCATGCTCCTTGGCAGATGTTTCTCCCTGACTCCCAGCTTTTGCTGGAGTTTTGCTTTAAAACGTCTCGTTCTCCAGCTGGACCAATTTAAGTCTTTGAAATGAGCAAACTGCCTTCCCTGAAACTGTCCCCCCACCCTGCCCCCCATCTGTCTGTCTCTAGCGGACGTGACCCTGGATCCAAAAACAGCTCACCCCAGTCTGGAGCTGTTTGCAGAGAGGAAGGGCCTAAGGAACACAGGTCCAAGACAATCACTGCCTGATGGCCCGGGGAGATTCGACGTTTACTCCTGCGTGCTCGGCTCCGATGGCTATGAGTCGGGGACGCATTACTGGGACGTGGAGGTGGCCGGCACAGGGGGCTGGGCTTTGGGCGTCACCAGGGAGTCTGCCAGCAGGAAGGGATGGTTCATGTTCAGCCCCAAGCAAGGCACGTGGGCCATCCAGCTCTCCAGGGGCCAGTACCGGGAAGTCACTGCAGAATGGAGCCTGATGGACCCGCCACAGAGCCCTTGCAAGATCAGAGTGTATCTGGACTATGAAGGAGGGGTTGTGTGCTTCTACAATGCTGACACCATGGCCCCCCTCCACGCCTTCACTGCCCTCTTTACGGGGAAGATCTACCCGTTCTTCTGGCTCTGGTCTGTAGGGACCTGCCTTAGACTGTGTCCCTGAGCCTTTCCCAGCCAGATCTCTGCACATGCAAACCTGCTGATGCAACACACCAGCCACCACAATGGGTCGCGGGGGAGGGATGGAAGAGACGC
>NW_020664772.1:429999-452960 GCF_002925995.2 Terrapene triunguis
AGACGCATGTATAGGCTGTTGGCCATGTTTTATTAGTGACGACCCCTTGCTGGAAGGCTGTTTTCACACTACGTAAATGGAAATAAACCTGTTCTTCAAAAAAGAAAAGCAAATTCCATCACACGCAAAGGTAACATCCCCCTCTGACAAAGTGGAAATCGTCTGTGATATTTTTATGACACCTATACGTGCCTCAGTTTCCCCTACATGCTGCATTGTTACCCAGTGGGGGGGAAAGAGCTGTTTGCTCTCAGGGCAGGCTAAGAGACATAGGTGTGGGTGTTGCCCGGCTGTCTGGGCCTCAGTCCCCATATCAGTGGAGCATCTGGGAAGACCATAGCAAATCCAGTCACCAGGACATTGGCACCTACCATCCAAGGACCCAGAGGGAGATGGATTCCGTCTCCGCAGGGAGCTGAGCAACATCCGCCAGCTGGAGAACAGAGGACTGGAGATGGGGAGGTTGGGGTATAAGATTTGGGTGCTCACCTGGAGTCTGACCAAAGAGGTCAGACGGGGAGACAGATGGAGCTTGACCATGGGGGTTCACTACAGTTTGGCTGGGCTCTGGGCTGACCAGAAAGGTCTATGCTTTAATGTTCAGTTCTCTGTGCTAACCTAGGGACTTCCTAGGCTGTGTCCAGCTGACTAATAAACCTGACTGTTTGGACAATGCTATTTGAGTGTCACTGCAAATCCTGGCTGAGGTGCGTGAGTCCCTGAAGCATGGACAAATCTCTACCACAGGGGTGGGCAAACTACGGCCTGCGGGCTGGATCCAGTCCACCAGCCGTTTTAATCTGGCTCTCGATCTCCCACTGGGGTGCAGGATCTGGGACTTGCCCCGCTCCAGCTGGGGAGCAGGGTTGGGGGCTGCTCCGCGCAGCTCCCAGAAGCAGCGGCATGGCCCCTCTCCAGCTCCTACACATAGAGGCAGCCAGGGCGCTCCACTCCGCACACTGCCCCCATCCCAAGTGCTGCCCCCCGCAGCTCCCATTGGCCGGGAACCACAGCCAATGGGAGCTGCAGGAGCGGTGCCTGTGGACAGGGCAGTGCGCAGAGCTGCCTAGTCACACCTCTGGGTAGGAGCTGGAGAAGGGACATGCCGCTGCTTCTGGGAGCCGCTTGAGGTAAGCACCGCCCAGAGCCTGCACCCCTGAGCCTCTCCCCATGCCACAACCCCCTGTCTCAGCCCTGATTCCCCTCCTGCCCTCCAAACCGCTTGATCCCAGCCCAGAGCAACCTCCTACACCCCAAACCTCTCATCCCCAGCCCCACCCCAGAGCCCACACCCCCAGCCAGAGCCTGCACCCCCTCCTGCCCTCCGAACCCCTTAGTCCCAGCCCTGAGCCCCCTCCCACACTCCAAACCCCTCGGCCCTACCCCTCACACATGACCTTCATATTGGTGCACATAACAAAATTCATTCCACACATGGCTGAGAAAAATTAGAGGGAGCACTGGTCAGGTGCCCAGGTAACAGGGGATCCAGTACCCAGACTGCAGCAGGGCAGCACCCAGTTTCTCTCTTCTTTTTGCTGCTCTGTCACTTTTCCAAAGCTGGATAAGTTTGGTACAGAATGGACAAAGATAAAGAACACCCCCGCCCCCTACCTGTTACGTGGGGGGCAAGTCATCAAGGGCAAGTCATGCCTGACTAACCTAATTGCCTTCTATGACGAGATAACTGGCTCTGTGGATTAGGGGAAAGCAGTGGACGTATTATTCCTTAACTTTAGCAAAGCTTTTGATATGATCTCTCACAGTATTCTTGCCGGCAAGTTAAAGACGTATGGGCTGGATGAATGGACTAGAAGGTGGATAGAAAGCTGGCTAGATCATCAGGCTCAACAGGTAGTGATCAATGGCTCCATGTCTAGTTGGCAGCTGGTATCAAGCGGAGTGCCCCAAGGGTCGGTCCTGGGGCTGGTTTTGTTCAATATCTTCATTAATGATCTGGAGGATGGCGTGGACTGCACTCTCAGCAAGTTTGCAGATGACACTAAACTGCGAAGAGTGGTAGAAACGCTGGAGGGTAGGGATAGGATACAGAGGGACCTAGACAAATGAGAGGATTGGGCCAAAAGAAATCTGATGAGGTTCAACAAGGACAAGTGCAGAGTCCTGCACTTAGGATGGAAGAATCCCATGCACTGCTACAGACTAGGAACCAAATGGCTAGGCAGCAGTTCTGCAGAAAAGGACATAGGAGTTATGGTGGACGAGAAGCTGGATATGAGTCAACAGTGTGCCTTTGTTGCCAAGAAGGCTAACGGCATTTTGGGCTGTACAAGTAGGGGCATTGCCATCAGATCGAGGGACATGATCATTCCCCTCTGTTCGACATTGGTGAGGCCTCATCTGGAGTACTGTGTCCAGTTTTGGGCCCCGCACTACAAGAAGGATATGGAAAAATTGGAAAGAGTCCAGCGGACAGCAACAAAAATGATTAGGGGGCAGGAGCACATGACTTATGAGGAGAGGCTGAGGGAACTGGGATTGTTTAGTCTGCAGAAGAGAAGAATGAGGGGGATTTGATAGCTGCTTTCAACTACCTGAAAGGGGGTTCCAAAGAGGATGGATCTAGACTGTTCTCAGTGGTAGCAGATGACAGAACAAGGAGGTGAGGCACTGGAATGGATTACCTAGGGAGGTGGTGGAATCTCCTTCCTTAGAGGTTTTTACGGTCAGGCTTGACAAAGCCCTGGCTGGGATGATTTAGTTGGGGATTGGTCCTGCTTTGAGTGGGGGGTTGGACTAGATGACCTCCTGAGGTCCCTTCCAACCCTAATATTCTATGATTCTATGATACATGCTTATTATTTATGGCTGTGTTTGTAGCGTGGCAGCACCTGGGAGCCCCCAACGCTAGGTGCTGTCTGCAAAAAGACGGGAAAGATAACACTGGTCTACAATTTTTGAGAAGTCGTCTGCTTCAGAGATAAAATGTTCTATTTATTATGTATTTTGATGTGCTGAATTAAAATATGACAATTAAAACAACTGATTGGCTACTGTTTCTAAGATATTTAAGTTTTTACATTTTAGGTCTATGTATATTGTGTAGATAGTAGAGTTTTAATCATAAATTGTAAACCTAGGTCTTTTCATGTGTTTATGGTTGCTTAACATGATAATATTTCACCTGTCCTGTTTATGTAACACTTTAAAAATCAGCAAAAGGGTTATATAAATAAAATTTATTATGAAACAAAAGGCAAAAAACTATTATGTACATAGTTTAGTCCTATTCAGTGTCTACTCGGCGCTTCTTGGCTTGTCTCTTGTATTCATTAAACGGAGCATCTCTTGTCACTGTCCAGCAATAGTCTGCAAGCATTGATGGGCTCCATTTGCCCTGATAGCGTTTCTCCATTGTTGCAATGTCCTGGTGAAATCGCTCGCCGTGCTCGTCGCTCACTGCTCCGCAGTTCGGTGGAAAAAAATCTAGATGAGAGTGCAAAAAATGTATCTTTAGTGACATGTTGCAACCAAGGCTTTTGTATGCCTTGAGGAGGTTTTCCACCAACAACCTGTAGTTGTCTGCCTTGTTGTTTCCGAGAAAATTTATTGCCACTAACTGGAAGGCTTTCCATGCCGTCTTTTCCTTGCCACGCAGTGCATGGTCAAATGCATCATCTCGAAGAAGTTCACGAATCTGAGGACCAACAAAGACACCTTCCTTTATCTTAGCTTCACTTAACCTTGGAAATTTTCCACGGAGGTACTTGAAAGCTGCTTGTGTTTTGTCAATGGCCTTGACAAAGTTCTTCATCAGACCCAGCTTGATGTGTAAGGGTGGTAACAAAATCTTCCTTGGTTCAACAAGTGGTGGATGCTGAACACTTTTCCTCCCAGGCTCCAATGACTGTCGGAGTGGCCAATCTTTCTTGATGTAGTGGGAATCTCTTGCACGACTATCCCATTCGCAGTGAAAAAAGCAGTACTTTGTGTATCCAGTCTGCAGACCAAGCAAGAGAGCAACAACCTTCAAATCGCCACAAAGCTGCCACTGATGTTGGTCATAGTTTATGCACCTCAAAAGTTGTTTCTTGTTGTCGTAGGTTTCCTTCATATGGAATGCATGACCAACTGGAATTGATGGCAAAACATTGCCATTATGCAGTAAAACAGCTTTAAGACTCGTCTTCAATGAATCAATGAACAGTCTCCACTCATCTGGATCGTGAACGATGTTGAGGGCTGCCATCACACCATCGATGTTGTTGCAGGCTACAAGATAACCTTCCATGAAGAAGAATGGGACAAGATCCTTTTGACGATCACGGAACATGGAAACCCTAACATCACCTGCCAGGAGATTCCACTGCTGTAGTCTGGAGCCCAACAGCTCTGCCTTACTCTTGGGTAGTTCCAAATCCCTGACAAGGTCATTCAGTTCACCTTGTGTTATGAGGTGTGGTTCAGAGGAGGAGGATGGGAGAAAATGTGGGTCCTGTGACATTGATGGTTCAGGACCAGAAGTTTCATCCTCTTCCTCGTCTGACTCAAGTGAGAATGATTCTGGTGCATCAGGAACCGGCAGTCCTTCTCCGTGGGGTACTGGGCGTATAGCTGATGGAATGTTTGGATAATGCACAGTCCACTTTTTCTTCTTTGACACACCTTTCCCAACTGGAGGCACCATGCAGAAGTAACAATTGCTGGTATGATCTGTTGGCTCTCTCCAAATCATTGGCACTGCAAAAGGCATAGATTTCCTTTTCCTGTTCAACCACTGGCGAAGATTTGTTGCACAAGTGTTGCAGCATATGTGTGGGGCCCACCTCTTGTCCTGATCTCCAATTTTGCAGCCAAAATAAAGGTGATAGGCTTTCTTAACCATAGTGGTTATACTGCGCTTTTGTGATGCAAAAGTCACTTCACCACAAACATAGCAGAAGTTATCTGCACTGTTCACACAAGTACGAGGCATCTCTGCTCACTTTGGCTAAACAGAAATGTGTCCCTTTGCAAAATCAAACACTGACAAATAAGAGAGCACGACATTGTATGATTTCTAGAGCTGATATAGGGCAATTTGTTCAACAGAGTGATGTAAGCTTCATTATGATTGCATCATCCATGACTTCTAGGAATAACACGATGCAATTCATATCATGTATGATGCAATACCAGCTTCAGATTGCATCATTCATTGTTTTGCCTAAAAAGCAAGTACTGTCCAAACCCAGTCATAGATTTATTCATAGATCCAGTCAAAGATGTATTTTAGTCATTTCTGGTTTAAACTGAGATCCCTTCCCTTTATAACTCACTTATCCTCCGCCATTCCCAAGTCAAGGGTCGTATATACTGACCCAATAGCATATCTTGAAAACTAGAGCCAATCAACAATTTTAAGCATCATTTTCGTTCTCAGTGACCCAGAATTAGTAAAGTTTGACTACATTTATTTCAGAAGCATTTTGGCTGTAGAGCAGTGTAATCAAAGAAAGCTTTAAGTGACTCATTTGGGTTCTTGCATTCAGTGGCAAGAAAGGGGGGAAACCTGGGGAGAAGTATATTACAAACCCAAATGAAAACCGCCATTCAACACAACAGGAAAAGGGCCTCGTTCCAAAATTCCCCATGGAAAACATCAACGACGACACCTTTTTGGGTGGGGGAAGGGGTGGGTTGAAACATTCCCAGTCATGATTCAGTGTTTATTATCTGGGTTGTACTAGCCCAGCCATGGAGTGAGGCCCACCGAGGGACATCTACACTGGAATAAAAGACCCATGGCTGACCCGGAGCAGCTGACTCACACTTGTGGGGCTCAGGCTGTGGGGCTAAAAATTGCTGTGTAGACATTCAGGCTAGGGCTGGAACCTGGCCCCTGGGACCATGCAAGGGGGGAGGATCCCAGAGCCAGGACTCCGATACAAGCCTGAACGTCTACACAGCAACTTTTAACCTCCAAAGCCAAGTCGCGCGAGCCTGACTCAGCTGACCCAGGCCAGCCTCAGCCATGCAGTGGGGCTTGTATTCCAATGTAGCTGTAGTCAATGGGGCTACAGCCGGTGTCAATGGGCTATAGCTGCATTGGAGACATGGGGCCAGATCTTCAGCTGGGGTCAATGGGCCGCAGCCCCATTGGAGTCATGGGGCCAAATCCCCAGCTGAAGTCATAAAATCATAGAATCATAGAACTGGAAGGGATCTCGAGAGGTCATCTAGTCCAGTCCCCTGCACTCATGGCAGGACTAAGCATTATCTAGACCATTCCTGACAGCTGTTTGTCCAACCTGCTCTTAAAGATCCCCAATGATGGAGACTCCACAACCTCCCTAGGCAATTTATTCCAGTGTTTAACCACTCTGATAGGAAGTTTTTCCTAATATCCAACCTAAACTGCCCTTGCTGCAATTTAAGCCCATTGCTTTTTGTCCTAACCTCAGAGGGTAAGAACAATTTTTCTCCTTCCTCCTTGTAACAACCTTTTATGTACTTGAAAACTGTTATCATGTCCCCTCTCAGTCTTTTCTTCTCCAGACTAAACAAACCCAATTTTTTCAATTTTCCCTCATAGGTCATGTTTTCTGGACCTTTCATCATTTTTGTTGCTCTTCTCTGGACTTTCTCCAATTTGTCCACATCTTTCCTGAAATGAACACAATACTCCAGTTGAGGCCTAATCAGCACAGAGTAGAGCAGAAGAATTACTTCTCGGGTCTCGCTTACAATACTCCTGATAATGATGTTTGCTTTTTTTGCAACAGCGTTTCACTGAAGATATTGAACAGAACCGGACTCAGAACCGATCCCTGCGGGACCCCACTCATTATGCCCTTCCAGCATGACTGTGAACCACGGATAACTACTTTCTGGGAATGATTTTCCAACCAGTTATGCACCCACCTTGTAGTAGCTCCATGTAGGTTGTATTTCCCTAGTTTGTATATGAGAAGGTCATGCGAGACAGCATCAAAAGCCTTACTAAAGTCAAGATATACCACATCTACCACTTCCCCGCTATCCACAAGGCATGTTACCTTGTCAAAGAAAGCTATCGGGTTGGTCTGACACAATTTGTTCTTGACAAATCCATGACGGCTGTTACTTATCACCTCATTATCTTCTAGGTGCTTGCAAATTGATTGCTTAATTATTTGCTCCATTATCTTTCCGGGTACAGAAATTAAGCTGACTGGTCTGTAATTCCCCAGGTTGTCCTTATTTCCCTTTTTATAGATGGGCACTATATTTGCCCTTTTCCAGTCTTCTGGAATGTCTCCCATCTTCCATGACTTTTCAAAGATAATTGCTAATGACTCAGATATCTCCTCAGTCAGCTCCTTGAGTATTCTAGGATGCATTTCATCAGGCCCGCATGATTTGAAGACATCTAACTTGTCTAAGTAATTTTTGACTTGTTCTTTCCATATTTTAGACTTTGATCAATGGGCCCTAGCTCCATTGGAGTCAATGGGGCCAGATCTGCAGCTGGGGACAATCAGCGTCACTCCACTGGAGTCAGCGTCCCTTTGATCAGAGCTCCCAAGCTTGCTCTGTAAGTGAGTTGGAGCTTGCTAGCTAGCAGCCGTCTCCTTCCCACATCCCTCCATCGTCCCAGCCCTGGCACAAAGTCCATAGCCCTGGGTGATTGCCACCAAAAGAGCGAGATACCACACCCGTTGCTGCAGCAAAGGCTAAAAATTCTCCGGGCAGGGTCCATTGGGATCCAATCCCAAGGGGGCAGCGCTGCCTGTGCCGCGCTCCAGGGGCGGCCTGCAGGGAATGGAGCTGAGAACGAGGTGGTGGTTTGCAGGACAGCGGGAGGGGCAGGTGCGTCCAGCACTATAGCGCCTGCCTGGAGGATATTGACCAGGAGCCTGGTGGGGGGAGGAATTGCCCCAGGGCTAAGACCTGGTACAAGATCTAGATCGTCACCATTTACGCACCCCAGGGGTGTGACAATTCACCGCCCTGATACCTCCAATCCGCCCATCTGCCTTGGGAGTGCTCATAATCCCTGGGCCCACCAGAGGACCCCAAGATAATGAGTGATGCCCAAGACCGGCTGCTCCCAGCCAGGAGACGGGTCAGTGGAAATGGAAGGGGGAGACATTCAAAATGCGGCCTGAGGAAATGGGATGGCTGGCTTTCACTTTTCCCTGTGTCACCCACGGTTAGCCTGTGGGACTCCCTGCCACCATGTGTCACTGTGAGATTAGCAGGGCTGGGGTCTGAGAGAGGAGAAGGGTGACCAGACAGCAAATGTGAAAAATCGGGACGGGGGTGGGGGGTAATAGGAGGTAATAGGAGCCTATATAAGAAAAAGCCCCAAAGGAGGCAGCGCTGTAACAAACAGCCAGGAGAGCCACAGACAGAGACACTGTCTAATGCTGGAGAGCGAGGAAGGAATTAACCCATGTGGGTGGTTTATCCTGCTAGAGCCCCATCACCGGGCTGTTACATCTGCCACTGCACAGCTGGTACTGTTGGAAACTGGACACCGGGCTGGCTGGGCCCACTGATCAGTTCTGGGGTGGCGGGGGGCGAGATAATGGGTGGTTAGCCCCACCGATCAGTTCTGGGGTGGCAGGGGGCGAGGTACCCCCTGGCTGGACCCACCAATCAGTTCTGGGATGGCGGGGGGCGAGATAATGGGTGGTTAGCCCCACCGATCAGTTCTGGGGTGGCAGGGGGCGAGGTACCCCCTGGCTGGACCCACCGATCTGTTCTGGCAGAGCCAGCTTTAGGACCTGCTGGCCCGATTTGAATACCTGGCGGCGGTCCAGGTCTTCGGAAGCACTTTGGCAGCGGGGGGTCCTTCACTCAGCTCCGGGTCTTCCACGGCACTGAAGGACCCCCCCGCCGCCGAAATGCCACTGAAGACCCGGAATGGACCGCCACCGGGTGAGAAAATAAAAATTAAAAAGGTGCCTAAGGCGCAGGGCCCTTAGGCGCAGGCTTGGGGCCCTCTTAGGCACGAGGCCCGAGTCCGGGGAATTGGGTGAATCGTCCTAAAGCTGGCCCTGTGTTCTGGGGTGGCAGGGGGTCAGATACCGGTTGGCTGGGCCCACTGATCTGTTCTGGGGTGGTGTGTGGGGGGGGCGGGCAGTACCAGACTGGCTGAGCCTGTGGGTCTCTGACCTGGGGTTGCCAACAGTCCCTTATTACAAGGGACGTCCCTTATTTCTTCATCTCTGTACAACAAGACGGGGAGTTGCCGAGTGCTGCACAAAGGAGCAAGAAATGCCCCTGGTGAAGGTAAAAGTGCTGCATGATACACGGGGTTCACAGCGTGGGTCAGTGGCTCTCAGCAACCCCCCCCCCCCACACACACACACACATTGTCCCAGCGCCCCAGCTGCTCGATGTTCTTATTAATGATCATAATCGTAAGAAAACAGCCCCTTGGTTTTGAACCCCAGTGTCAGCACCGCTGGGGGGGTGGCAGGGAAGGATGGGGGAGGTCAGAGTCCGCTGGGTGCAGCCCTGCTGTGCAGCCCAGCCCCAACCATGCGATGTCTGGCTGTTCCGGGGCGGACTCAGTGGCCAGGCCGGGAACGCCCCTGGAGAGGAGATTTCCTTGTCCTGCGGCGGGGTGGGACGTGTCGGGGGCCAGCTCACCCCGCGGGGGACTCTCCAAAATGCTCCGCCTGGTTCCCGTCCGGGTCTCGTGTTTACAAACCCCCAGGACATCCCGCCTGCTCCTGAGCCCCTGAAACCACCCCCTGGTCCTGAGCGCCAGGTGTCAGTAACCGTAAGTAGCACATTACACACTCCCTGGGCCAGCTGCCTCCAGAAAGGGGAGATTCTGAGACAACCCGTCCCGGACAGCTGGCACCCCGCTTCCCAGCCCCTCCTCCGCTTGTGGGACTGGGGGAGCCGTGCCCAGAAAGATGGGGGGCTCCGGGGGACAACGCCAGGAAACGATTTCTTGCAGCGGCGCTGGAACAATGTGCACCGGGGGGGTGCTGAGAGCTCTGGAATTGTAAACCCTGGGAAACCACTTCCAGTAGGGGGTGCCGCAGCCCCTGTGGTTTATTTACCAGCGCCTGGGGGGAAAGGGCGATTTCTCCATTTCCCCACGTTTTAATGAGTCAATTAACTAGTTTCTCTCCCGCTGAATTATTTTTACCGCCATGTTACTGTATGTCACTTCCTCCAGCTCAGAGAGGGAGACAATTACGCGGGGCGGGGCGACTTTCACTTTGACATTTCTTCTTTCTGTACTAGGGAGGGGAAAAGTCTGAAAAGCAGCCAAGAGTTGGCCTTTTATCTGCCATTTCAAAGCAAAACACAGTGTGGCAACGCCAGGTAAACGCGGGGGGTTCCCCTGGCAGGTTTTGGTGCTGACGGTTTTGTTTCCTGTGGAAAGCAAATACAATTTCTTAAGAGAAAATGCTGATTTTGCAGGAGGCCCCGTTGTTTCAAGGGGAAAGCTTTTGGTTGAAGAACTGACCTGTTGAGGGGCTCACGGGTGTTGTGCCTTCCCAGGTCCCATGCGGATGAGGAGCCCGGAGCCCGATGCCCCCTCTGTGCGGTGACCGGTGCTCTGTGCCGGTGCCAGGAGACGTCTGCCAGAGGCCCGCAGGATGGAGAGCGCCCAACACCGCTTTCAGGCCATACCAGTTGCCCTCTGCCTCCTCCTGGGCATTGGGACGGCAGCCCCAGGTGAGACTGGCATGTGTGCCAAGGGGACACCGTCAGGATGTGATCCAGTCTGTTCCAAACCAGCGCTCCCCCACATCCAGTGCAATTCCACAACTGCTGCGTCTTAGTTCCACATCCCAAGGGTAGCACAGGGCCCAAACCACCTCGGATGGCCAGTGCCCAGCGAGCCATGGGCAGCTTGAACCCTCACAAGGTGCTGGGTGCTAGAGAAGATGCCCTGTTGGTTAGCAGGGGCCAGTGCCCCGAGATACACCTGCCACCCTCTACTGGGGCTCGTCTATACCCCACAATTCCCCAGCGTGAATGGGTTAAAAGCTCTCTAGTTAAACTGGCCCTACCACCAGTGTGGGCACCTCTCTGGTGGCTTCCCACTAGTTCTCCCAATTGGCCTCAGGCCTGGAAATTGATGAGTGTGAGCTAAGTTTAAATCAGTTTAAGAGTGTGCACACGTGCAAACACACACCCGCAGGTCCAGTTAAATCTATTTCACATCATGGCTGTAGCTAGGCCTCCTCATTCTGGGGTTGGTCTGTAATAACACACTCACACGCTGGTTTTACACTTCTTCAGCGCATAGGATGAGCCCACAAGGGGAGCAGAGTTGAGGTTTTTCAAGCCTCCGGAAATCTGACAGCTCCTGACTTTTGAATGCTTGATTAGCTACCTAGTATTCTTTTGATGTAGTGTCATTGGAGGTAATTACTGTTACAGTAGCACCTAGAGATACCATAGTGTCTGGCACTGCGCAGACACACGGTGGCCGAGATCAGAGCCCCGTCGCGCCGGGCACTGTGCAGACATACGGTGGCCGAGATCAGAGCCCCGTCGCGCCGGGCGCTGCACAGACACACGGTGGCTGAGCTTGGGGCCCCATTGCGCCGGGCGCTGCGCAGACACACGGTGGCCGAGATCAGAGCCCCGTCATGCCGGGTGCTGCACAGACACATGGTGGCTGAGCTTGGGGCCCCATTGCGCCGGGCGCTGCGCAGACACACGGTGGCCGAGCTTAGGGCCCCGTCGTTCTGGGCGCTGCGCAAACACACGGTGACTGAGATCAGGGCCCTGTCGCTGCACAGACACACAATGAAAGACAGTCTCTGCCCCAAAGAGCAAATACTCTAATAATAGCACCTAGTTCTTATCTAGCACTTTACAGCAGTAGATCTCAGGGTGTCTTGCAGAAGAGACCAGTATCATTATTCTCACAGTACACATGGGGAAACCGAGGCACAGACAGGGAAGTTCCTTGCCCACATTCACTCAGCAGACCAGTGCAGAGCCAGGAATGAACCCAGGACTCCTGCCTCCCAGGCCAGCGCTCTAGTCACTTGGCCACAGTGTCTCTAAAGAAGCCTGGATCTTTATCCCTGTGTCCCAGCAAGGGCATTGAGGCAGAGAGCGATGGAGTGACTGGCCTGCGGCTACACCAGGGATTGGTGGCAGAGCTGGGAACTGAGACCGCCAAGCTGGCCACCCCTCGGCGGGGACTCGCTGAACATCAGCCCCTCCCCCTCCCATGCTCTCTGACCAGATGCTGTTTTCTCCCCCAGAGTCATTCCATGTGCTGGGTCCCGCCAGCCCCGTCTCCGCCCCGCTGGGGGGCACTGTGCTGCTGCCCTGCCACCTCTCCCCCGCACTCAGTGCCCAGGCCATGCAGGTGAAATGGAGCCGGCCCCAGCTGGGCCAGGATGTCCACGTGTACCTGCCGGACGGGAGCGAGATACAAGGAACGGGCTACCAGGGCAGAACGGAGCTCATCATCCAGGGCCTGGCCAACGGGAATGTCTCCCTGAGGATCCGGGACATCCGGCTGTCAGACGAAGGGCAGCACTTGTGCGAGGTCCGGTCACCCACTCACTACAGCACGGCCCTGCTGGAGCTCAGCGTGACAGGTGAGCGGCTCCGACAGCGTGTGGCTCACTCCCACGGGAGCGCTGGGCGTCGCAGTGCAATGGGGGATTGTGACACGCCCTTGGACCCGTGCGCTGTCCTGCTGCATTTCACCCGCAGATTCAGGAGCAGAGATTTCCACAGTTGTCCTGGGGATTTGGGTACCCAGCTCCCATTAAAATTCCCTGGGACGCCTCCCCAGAGTGCAGCCTTTAGAAGTGCCATTCCCAGAATCAAAGGCTTAAAATTGTGGGGGGCAGACCCCCAGCCACTGTCTGTAGCTCCATTGGAGTCAATGGGGCCAGATCCCCAGCCAGTGTCAGTGGGCCGTAGCTCCATTGGAGTCAATGAGGCCAGATCTCAGCTGAGGTCAATGGCCATAGCTCCATTAGAGTCAATGGGGCGAGATCCCCAGATGGGGTCAATGGGCTGTAGCTCCATGAGAGTCAATGGGGCCAGATCTCAGCTGGGGTCAATGGGCTGTAGCTCCATGAGAGTCAATGGGGCATATCCACGGGGCTTTGTAAAGTACTTTGAGATCACTGCTATCACAGATGTGTTAGTCATTCTTACTGTGTTAACTTTTTGCTACTGATTGTCCATCCCCCAGGCTCTGGCTCAGACCCCGTCCTGCACATGGCTGGGCACAAGGACCTGGGGGTGTGGGTCTTGTGTCTCTCTGCGGGGTGGTACCCAGAGCCCCGCGTGATCTGGAGGAATGGCCGCAGGGAGACCCTGAGCCCCGAGTCTGAACAGAAAACGCGCAGTGACGACGGCCTATTCAACGTCTCCAGCTCCTTGGTGGTGACTGAGAGCTCGGACCCCGCACTGACCTGCACTGTCAGAGCCGGCTTCTCCGGCCCAGAGAGAGAGACGACTATTCGTATCACAGGTGGGCTGCCTGCACACCTCAGGTTCCTCCCTGATGCTTACCCACGTGGCTTGGCCTCATTGCAGACAGGGGGTGACTCCGGATTGACCCCAGGGGAGCTGAGATCAGAATCCAGCCCTGCTCCCATTGCAGGCAGGGGTGACTCCAGATTGACCCCAGGGAAGCTGAGATCATAATTCAGCCCTGCCCCCATTGCAGGCAGGGGTGACTCCGGATTGACCCCGGGGGAGCTGAGATCAGAATCCAGCCCTGTCCCCATTGCAGTTGGGGAGTGACTCCAGACTGACTCAAGGCAAGCTGAGATCAGAATCTGGCCCTGCCCCCAGGGCACTTGGGGGGTGACTCCAGATTAGCCCACGGGAGCTGAGCTCAGAATCTGGCTCTCAGCCCTCAGTACCTCCATTGACTTCACCTTTCCCAGCAAAGTGCTTAGGAGCGCTCTCGCTGCTCCTCTGAGAAGCTGCAATATTTGTTCTCCCTCAGGGCTCTTCCCCAGGCATGCCCCGGAAATGATGGCCTTTCTCATCTTTCTACCAGTATCTGTCTTCCTCGTGACTTTGGCTGTTTATCTCTTCCGAAAGCTCCAGGTACTCAAAGGTAACAATCTCATTCCAGGCAGTGCAGTAGGGAACGTGTTTCATTGAGAGGCCAATACTTCTTCCTAGGGGAACGTGTGGGTTACAGACAGAAAATTCCATACAAACTACTTCTTTCCTGGAAGGCGGAAGTTAGTCACCCCTGTGCAAACAAAGTCAGGGCCCCATCATAACAGGTGCTGCACAGACACACACCAATGACTGAGATCAGGGCCCCATTGCACCAAGCACTGCACAGACAACAGTGACCGAGATCAGGGCCCCGTTGCGCCAGGTACTGCACAGACACATGATGACAGCCTCCTTCCCCTAAAGAGCAAAATAAAATAAAGAGTCAAAATAAACAAAGGGTGGGAGGGGAAACTGAGGCAGAGAGAGTGGCAGTGTCTTTCCCAAGCTCTCCGAGCAGTTCAGCAGCAAATCCAGGAACCAAAGTCAGCACTTCTGAAGGCCTGTTCAGTGCTCTAACCATTGGCCCATGCTGCCTCTTTGGCTTAATCAGGGGAAAAGCTGAGAGGAAGGAGAGAGATAAGCCCAAATGATTGTGCCTAAGCCCTGCCCAGCATCACGGATTTCAGGGAAACTGGCCATCAGGCGAGTCAGTCCCTGCACTCTGGGAGCACAGACCCTGGCTAAGAATTCATTCCTAGAGGGTGAAAATGGACACCCACTGGGGGGCTGGGCCAATGGATTCTCCCTGGCTGCCCCCTCTAGGACGTACATACATTTCCCCAGAGCCACGCGCGCCCCTTGGTCTGTCCCAGGAGGTGGGAACGGGATGAGAGTGGTGTGCGTGCTCAGTGGGGAGGTGAGGGAGAAACAGACGTAGCGGGACGGTAGAGATGAGCCACACAGAGCGCAGGAAATCCCCCTTGAATGTCGCTCCTGCTCACAGCCTCACCTCTTCCTTTGTCTTCCAGAGGAGGTGTCCAAAGAGCACGGTGACTATTCCCAGCACGTGATCACTTGTGTCTCTGTAACATCGCCTCAGCGCCCATCGCGTAATAGTGTATCAGGGCAGAACCGAGAGATCCCACCCGAAATCAGGGCCCTGTCGCGCCGGGTGCTGCACAGACACACAGTGACCGAGATCAGGGCCCCGTTGCGCCAGGCACTGCACAGACACACACTGACTGAGATCAGGGCCCCGTCGCGCTGGGCGCTGCACAGACACACACTGACTGAGATCAGGGCCTCGTTGTGCCGGGCGCTGCACAGACACACAGTGTCCAAGATCAGACCCCCGTCGCGCCGGGCACTGCACAGACACACAGTGACTGAGATCAGGGCCCCGTTGTGCCAGGCGCTGCACAGACACACGGTGACCGAGATCAGGGCCCTGTTCGCCAGGCACTGCACAGACACGTGGTGACAGCCTCCCTCCCCTAAAGAGCAAAATAAAATAAAGAGTCAACATAAACAAAGGGTGGGAGGGGAAACTGAGGCAGAGAGAGCGGCAGTGTCTTTCCCAAGCTCTCCGAGCAGTTCAGCAGCAAATCCAGGAACCAAAGTCAGCACTTCTAAAGGCCTGTTCAGTGCTCTAAACATTGGCCCATGCTGCCTCTTTGGCTTAATCAGGGGAAAAGCTGAGAGGAAGGAGAGAGATAAGCCCAAATGATTGTGCCTAAGCCCTGCCCAGCACCACGGATCCCAGGGAAACTGGCCATTGGGCGAACCAGTCCCTGCACTCTGCCTGGCCAGCCACGTCTCTCTCTCAGGCTTGATCGGCCTGTATGGCCTCCGGCAATGAGGCTCTTTCTGGAGGGTTTACGGGAGCACAGACCTGGCTAAGAATTCATTCCTAGAGGGTGAAAATGGACACCCACTGGGGGGGCTGGGCCAATGGATTCTCCCTGGCTGCCCCCTCTAGGACGTACATACATTTCCCCAGAGCCACGCGCGCCCCTTGGTCTGTCCCAGGAGGTGGGAACGGGATGGGAGTGGCGTGCGTGCTCAGTGGGGAGGTGAGGGAGAAACAGCTGTAGTGGAACGGTAGAGATGAGCCACACAGAGCGCAGGAAATCCCCCTTGAGTGTCGCTCCTGCTCACAGCCTCACCTCTTCCTTTCTCTTCCAGAGGAGATGTCCAAAGAGCGCGGTGAGTATTCTCGGCACACGATCACTCGTGTCTCTGTAACATCGCCTCAGCGCCCATCGCATAATAGTTTATCAGGGCAGAACTCAGAGATCCCACCCGATATCAGGGCCCCGTAGTTCCGGGCACTGCACAGACACACAGTGACCGAGATCAGGGCCCCGTCGCGCCAGGCGCGGCACAGACACACAGTGACAGATCAGGGCCCCGTCGCGCCAGGCGCTGTACAGACACATGGTGACCGAGATCAGGGCCCCGTCGCGCCAGGCGCTGCATAGATATACAGTGACCAAGATCAGGGCCACATTGTGCCAGGCTCTGCACAGACACCTGCATAGCCAGGAAGGAGTCTGAGGGACCTGGAAGAGGGTGAAGGACCAGAGATGCTTCAGAGGCTGGAGTGGGGAAAGCAAAAGATGCTGTCTAGGGTCAGAGTCAGCTGAGGTGGAGAGAGATCTGCAGGGGATGGCACCCAGCGTGGGATGGGTCCAGACCCAGAGCTGCTGCCAGTTGCTGTGATCATGTTCACCCAAATGGAGCTACGGTTGATTGACACCAGCTGGGGGTCTGGCCTGCTTGCTCCCAGTTTTCTCCGGTTGCTGGAATCAGACTCCCGCCCAATGAGTGTGCGAGCTGTGGTTCAGTATTGGGCTGCTGAGCAAATGGGAAGGAATTTTCCTCAGTAAAGTTTCAAAAGATTTTTTTAAAAACTTTTCATAGAAATTTTCCTAGTGTTTTTTAGTGAACAACTGAAAATATTTGCAAACCAAAACTGTTTCTTTACTTTAAAAAATTGTGGTTTTGTATTAAAAAACAATGGAGAATTTTGAACAAAATGAAAACTTTCATTGGGGAGGAAATGGCTGTGTTTTGTTTAAACCCCCCCCAAATTTAGATGGGATTTGTTTCATCTGCTCTCGCTGCTTCCCCAGCTAATTGTGACCTCCTTTTTTATCATTGCAGAATGGAGACAATTTCTTGATAAAGGTAAAAAAAAAAAAGTTTTCTACTTATCTCCGGTACTCGCATGGTTTGACTCCTGCTGTCTCTGAGCTCCCTCCCTGACTATCACAGGCCAGAGGTAGGGCTCGAAGGAACAGTGCCTAAACTCCCTTGGTGCCTAAGTAGCTTTGAGGAGCTGGGCCTAAAAGACTTGACCACAGTCATCACACTAAAAGCCTGGATCTGAGATTCCCAGCTGAGCTTAGACAATGGATCTTTCCCAGGCTAGGACCACGAGGACGGGTGTTATGAACTGGGGCATGGGCAGCCAGGCCTTGTGATTGGAGCTGGAGTCAGTGGCTAGAAACGGTGCTGACGGTCAGGGCCAAGGGTCAGCAATGGAGCAGACTGGGCAGGACGGGGCAAGGCTGGGAGCAGGGCTGGCCCAGGAGAGATCGCAGCTGGGGGCACATGGGTTGAGCAGCTTGAGATCTGTTGTTGCTGGTGGGCTGACATCCGCGGGTGATCAGGCAGCCCTGCGGTGGCTTGGCTGTGCTCACAGGCTGCCTGGAGACCAGGGGACAAGTGCCGCTTCCAGCCCTCCCTCCTGACCCCGGGAGCTCTGCTAGCCGCACACAGACACTGGGTAATACAAAGCACAGGATACCACTGCGATATCCTTCAGCTTTCCCCAGCAAGAGCATGGAGATGCAGTGACCTTTGTAGATGGCCCCGGTGAGATTCTTCCTGAGCACAGGGCTGGGGGAAAAGAGGGGTCTGTTACCATGGAAAAGTCCAAGAAGAAAGATTTTTCTTTTTTTTTTTTTTCATTTTTGTTCGTATTTTCTGTGGATAATTCCGACTCTCCATCGAAATGTCAAAACCTGAAACATTCCAGCCAAAAATCTCCCTAGTTTGTTTTTTGGATGAAAATTATTTGGCTTCTGACCAAAGTATTCTGCATTTTAGATTAAAATGATCTGGTTTGGGGCCAAAATATTTTGGGCAAACACTGGTTTTGGGACCAAAGCGTTCTGGATTTGGGGTGAAGGTTGTCTATTTTTTTGGCCAAAATATTTTGGTTTTGGAGCATCTGGTTTTTCAACAAAGCATCCACTCTGTCCCCAGAAAGCAGGCATAGAATTTTAGAACATAAGAACGGCCAGACTGGGTCAGACCAAAGGTCCATCTAGTCCAGTATTCTATCTTCAAACAGTGGCCAATGCCAGGTGCCCCAGAGGGAATGAACACAACAGGTAATCATCACGTGATCCATCCCCTGTTGTCCAATTTTTCCAGCCAAAAACTGTTCCCATGGAAAATATCCCACCAGTCCTGGTGGATCCTGTGTCCCATTCAGAGGTCCTCCCAAAAGAGGTTGACTACTTAGGTCAGAGAAGAGCCAAATCATGCTTAGCTCCATTTTACAGATGGGGAAAGCGAGGGGGAGGGAAGGGAAGTGACTGGCCCCAGGTCAGCCATCAGGCCTGAGCTGGGAATAGAATCCAGGTGTCCTAGTGCTCTACCCACTAGGCCCCGTAGCGAGAGACTTGAGGAGCTGAGCAGAGAGGAGGTACTGCTGTGACTTGCCTTAGCGCCCGTATCCATCTCCCCGTAGTGTCCCTGTCAGCAGCAGACGTGATGCTGGACCAGAACACTGCCAACCCCTTCCTGGTGCTCTCAGTGGACGGCAGGAGTGTGACGTGCGGCATCCTCTGGCAAGACGTCCCCAAGAGCGACCAGAGATTCGACCCCCTCCCCTGCGTCCTGGCCTCCCAGTGCTTCGCAGCCAGGCAACACTACTGGGACGTGGAGGTGGGCCGGTGGGGAGACTGGGCCATCGGGGCAGCCCGGGGCACCATGGAGCGCATGGGGGCGTTCCGGCTCTCCCCGGATGTGGGGGTCTGGGCCTTGCAGTGCCAGGAGGGGGAGTGGAGCGCTCTCACTTGCCCCGAGACCCCGCTGCAGCTGGAGTCAGCACCCAGGATAGTCCGGGTGCACCTGGACTGCGAGCGGGGGAGCCTGGCCTTCTACAACACTGAGGGCATGTCACACATCTTCACCTTCACCGGCTGTTCCCGGAAACCTCTCTTCCCCTTCTTCTTGCTCTGGACCTCTGGGACGCAGCTGACCATACTACATCCGGGGCAGAGAAAGGCCATGGAGATGGACAGGACAACATGTACAGTAACACCCAAACTGGGGAAAAGGCAGGGCAGTCTTATAGAACTTCTGATCATGCCAGGGCAGAGTTAAGGGTGTTTGGCTGGGAATTCCCTTGCGTTCAAAGGGACAAAATTAAGAGTTAAGGGTTTTAACCAGGAATTTCCTTGCAAAGGGACAGTGTTACGGATGTTTGCCCAGGGATTTCCTTGCTTTCAAATAGCTGCTTGGTTAGAATTGAATTCTTAATTTACATGGCGATGCTGAACAGAGTTAGATCGTGTCTGCTTTTGGCAGTTGGGTGATCCTCTGACTTTTGTATTGTGCCTTAAAACATCTGCCCAAAATAGTTATTACTGAATGAACCTATTTTACTGAGGGCTTAGAACTTACCTATTTTTTAAAAGGCATGTTTTATTTCAATATTTGAACCAATTTTGGCTACAGCCAGGGAACCAGGCACAATCAGACTTTCCTGTGGAGATGCAACTACTACTCAGTATTACCAGCCGGCAAAACTCCAAAGCTTAAATGTTTACACAGCAAACTTTATTTGTAAACTTGTTTCATTTTTCCCTGGAACCAACCTAAGTCTACATAAGGGTATTTAACTATGAAATTAACATTGAGATACACAGCTCATTCTTTCTTAGCATGGGAAGTTCCCATCTGAGATCAGGGCCCTGGTGTGATGGGCTGTGCCCAGACACATGGTGACCAAGATCGGGGCAGAGCTGGGAACTGTCCCCATGTTTATTGAGTCCCAATCCAATGCCTTAACCATGAGCCCAGTCATGCACAGCCGGGTGCTGGCTGGTGCCCATGCAATTCCCCTGATTGGGCAGAGAACCTGAGACATATGTGAGGAAACCTCCTGGGCAGCCGTGATAGCACGGGCTGGGGCTTTGCGAGGGGGGGGGGGGGGGTTTTTTGGGGGGGGGGGATTCCCCAGGGGCAGGAGTCGGTGAGGGACTTTGAAAAAAAAGGGGGAAAAAAAACCCCTTTTGTTTGGGTGTTTTTATCCCCCCCCCCACACACACACACACAGTCTCCTTTGTTTATTCGACTTTGTCTGTCTTTGCTTCAGCATCTTTGGTTTGTTTATTTCAGTTCCTTTCTGATTCACTTTTGGGAATGAAATGAACAGCAGCGATTCCTGACCCTTGGGAATCACAGGGGGCCCTTAGCCCCTATCTGGCCAGGAAAGACAGGGGCCAATTGTCGTGGTTTGATCCTCGACAAGTCCCACGTGGCCTTGGAAGAAAGCAGAGTCCGGGGACAGTCAGGACCAGAGCAGACCAGCTCTGCGGGTTTTGGGAAGGAGGCAGTTCAGATGCTGGAAGCTACCGATCAAACTTTTATTCCAGCCTCCAGAGTGAAAGGGGACATGCGTCTGACTTCTCTCTTCTGGGAGCCAGACGCATCACTTGGGGTGGCCCTGTAACAGCAGCCAGGCCTGCTTGTGCCCGTGCATTTACCATGATTGTGCACACAGCACAGTCTGTGCAAAATCCAAGCCCAACCGGACACCTGCTCCCTGTGTGCAACCCCCCTCCACATGACTGTTACCACGGCGGTGCGGAACACGGAACTATCCGTGCAAACCTAGTGCACTCATGGGCAGAGTTGGGTGGGAATGGGGGGGCATTGCCCCCCCCAACATTGTATATGTTGAAAGTGGGGGTGTGTGGTGCACAATTTAAAGGTTTGTCCACCACCCCTGAACAGCTTGAGTCTCCACCCCCCCCCGGGCAGGCCCCCCGCCCCATTACTCTCAGGCTCCCCTCCCAGAAAGCAGTGGCCTCTCCCAGCAGCACCCAGCTGCTGCTCCTGCCTCTCCCCGCGGAGCGCGGCTGGCAGTTCACCTGGCATCCAAAGGGGGGCTACTCTGAGTCAACAGGAAATCCACACACGGAGTGAGGCAGCCCTGCACCCACCCCATGGTCCTGGTTGTGACGTTATTAATATGAACTGGGACCGTATAGATCATTGTTGCAACCAAGGTCCTGTAGTGGCACCAAATCTTCTATAAAGGGGATCAAATAAGGTGTCTAAGACAAGGTTATGGTTGCTGGTTATGATTATGCTATCTGGGGGCAGGTATCATTTTTGTATTTAAAGTTACAAGTATTGGCTCTATACTGTCTGTATTTCAAACTGGTGCTATGCTTCTGGGTGACACCCCAGATAATATGGCATCAGCTTTGCCTAACCTGCTTGATGGCCCATTAAGGACCATCAGCTATACAACTGACCCATTGAGAGAAGGCAGATACAGCAAGGCATGCAGGGACATGCCTATGGACAGAACTCTAAGGTTTTTCTATGCCATATGCTGGATAGTGTGTCTTTGGGACAAAGAAAGCAGAGATCACATGTCAAGAGACTATAAAAAGGCTGCTGCAGCTCCTCCATCTTCTCTTCAATCCTGCTTCTTACTTCTGGAGGGACTTTGCTACAAACTGAAGCTCTGAACAAAGGACTGAATGACCCATCCCAACTGGGGATGTTCCAGAGACTTGATTTGAACCTGCAGTTTATTCCATCACTGCTACAAGTCTGAACCAAGAACTTTGCCTTTACTGTATTTAATTGATACCATTTAACCAATTCTAGCTCTCATCTATCTCTTTTTCCTTTTATGAATAAACTTTTAGATTTTAGATTCTAAAGGACTGGCAACAGTGTGATTTGTGGGTAAGATCTGATTTGTATATTGACCTGGGTCTGGGGCTTGGTCCTTTGGGATTGGGAGAACCCTTTTTCTTTTACTGGGGTATTGGTTTTCATAACCATTCGTCCCCATAACAAGTGGCACTGGTGGGGATACTGGGAATCTGGAGTGTCTAAGGGAATTGCTTGTGTGACTTATGGTTAGCCAGTGGGGTGAGACCAAAGTCTTCTCTATTTGGCTGGTTTGGTTTACCTTGGTGTGCAGAGGAACCTCAGCCTGGGGCTGTAACTGCCCAGCTTTAAGCAATTTGTCCTGAATTGACACTCTGTTGGGTCCCACCAAAGCCAACATCATTACATTGGTTAAATTCCCCTCACCCTCCAGTTTCCTGTGCAAGATCTGAACAAACACCAGGACAGGTACCCGGCCCCACGGCCCAGCAGTGACCCCCGGCCGGCACAGCCCTACAGCCTCGGGCAAGCTTGCAATTTGCCCCCACCCCCACGCGCAGCCCTAGTGGCCTGGCTGGAGCCGCCCCCATACAGAAGTCAATCTAGGCCTATGTGTGTGCTCCGCGGCCTGGGCCGGGGCCCAGGAACGGGGGGCGGGGGAGGGGAAGGGAGGGCTGTGCGTGCAGAAAGCCAGATTGCTCAGCACAGCCCAGGCCCGCCTGCCCCTGTCCATGAGCCACAATGTGGCAGCAGCTGCTAAGGAATGAGGGATGAGCTGAGTTATTGTCTGGCCACGTGGGGAGGGCAGAGCAGAGGGAAGTGTGGGGAGGGGCCCGTCTCTGCTCTCAGACCCCCCTCCCCATATGTCACGCTAGCAGTAAAGGGCTCTCAACTCAGGGCAACAGCCTGAGTGGGCTCAGAATCCAGGAGTCCTGCCTCCCATTCCCCCTCCCAGACCCCAGTGCCCTCCCAGTGCCAGGCATAGAACCCAGGAGTCCTGACTCCTAGCTTCCCCCACTCTACCCACTAGACACCACTGCCCTCCCAGCACCGGGGATAGAACCCAGAAGTCCTGCCCCCCCATGCTATAATCACTAGACCCCACTGCCCTCCCAGAGCCAGGGGTAGAA
>NW_020664772.1:452970-458216 GCF_002925995.2 Terrapene triunguis
TGCCCCCCCATGCTATAACCACTAGACCCCACTGCCCTCCCAGAGCCAGGGGTAGAACCCAGGCGTCCTCATTCCCAGTCCCTGCCCCTGCTGTAACCACTGGACTCTACTTCAGCAGCCCCTGGTCCTGCATCCAGGCTTACATTTCTCCTGGACTCTGCTCCCAGCCCTGGAGGGAACGGCCAATCCAGTAGCCTCCCGCAGCAAATGGGCAGAGAAAGGGGAACCCGCCATGCAGCCTGGCATATGCGTGCAACCCCCCCACACACACCCACACACACCCACACAAAGCCCTGCACCAAGGCAGAGACCCAGCGGTGCCAGCAGGGCACTAGGGTGGGGGGAATGGCTGGGGATTGTGTGACAGGGAGACCTGGAGCCAGGGGAAGGGCTGGTGAGAGACGGGAAGCATGTATATGGGGAGAGGGGGGTGATTGGCTGGGTCGCTGGCCAGACCCCCCCCCATAAATACAGCCCCCCAACAACTGAAGCAGACCCTCCCCTCCCGGAGTCCATCCCCTGCCCTGCCCCAGATGCCTTGCCTGTCCCTTGTCCAGGCCCCTCTGCGCTCCGGGTCTCTTCTCGCCTCACTTCCCTGCGGTGAGCTCAGAGCTCTGTACAATGGAGGCCAGCAGAGTTATGGGGAAACCGAGGCACGGGGCAGGGAAGTGACTGGCCAAAGGTCACCTAGCAGCCAAATGGGGAACAGACCCCCAGGGTCCCAGGACCATGCTCTAGTCCAGCCTGCCACCCCCTTCTCTCTATGATCTGCCCAGCCCCACTGAGTCTGGGGGCCCCATCACAGTGGAGGGGATCTGTGGCCATGTCTCCCTGTAGGGCAGGTGAGGGGGCCCAATCCCTGGAGACTGGGCATCCCCAATGTCCCTGGCACTGTGGGCAGATGAGCTGGGCTTCCCTGGCAGGGGCACTAGGGCCTCCCTGGCATGGCTTTGTGCGTTCCCCCCTCCCCCCGCCGTGCCCGCCCACCTGGCCTCTCCAAGGAGCCCGTCTCCCAGGCGGATGGGGGAGCTGCCATGGGGCCCGCAGCCCCAGCACAGCCTGTGCAGTGTGATGTGGCAGATGAGAGCATCTCTGGCCTGGGGCCCTCCGCATCCCTGGGAACACAGCAGGGAGTGTATGTGTGCATGCATGTGTGTGCGCGCATGTGCGTGTGTTAGTGCAGGGTGGTGTGCACATGTCCCCGCTTGCGCCACAGGTAAAGCCAGCATTCACAAGTGTGCAAGTGTCCGTGCGGCTGGTGCTGAATTTGTGGCTGTGCACATGTGTGCATGCACACAATTAAAATGTCAGTGCATTTGTGAATGGTTGTGTGTGTGTGTGTGTGCACGTGTGTGTGTCTGTGTGCGAATGGTTGTGTGGGGGTATGTGTGAGGGATTGTAGTTTCCTGAGCACATGCAGTGTGTGTGGTTTGTGCAGTAAGTGTGTGCAGAGGAAGATGTGGTGCAGTGTGTGAGTGCGCATTGTGTGCAGAGGGTGAGTACAGTACAATGTGTGTGTGTGCAGAGGGTGAGTGTGATGAGTGTGTGTGCAGAGGGGTGAATGTGATGAGTATGTGTGCATGCAGTGTGCAAAGGGTGAGTACAGTATGATGTGTGTGTGTGCAGAGGGTGTGTGTGATTATGTGTGCACACACAGTGTGCAGAGGGTGAGTACAATACGATGAGTGTGTGTGCAGAGGGGGAGTGTAATGAGTATGTGTGCATGCCCGGTGTGCAGAGGGTGAGTACAGTATGATGTGTGTGTGGGCAGAAGGTGAGTGTGATGAGTATGTGTGCATGACATTGTGCAAAGGGTGGTTATAATGCGATGAGTGTGCTGCAGTGTGTGTATACAGTGTGCACGCGCAGTTCAAGAGGTCTCTGAGGCTAGGCTGCGTGGACTGGGTGTCACCCCCTGTGCCCAGCACATCCGGGGTCACTCACCCACTGGAGAGCGAGGCACAGACTATGGGGACTGGCTGGACCTAGTGGGTCAGGGAGGGAGAGACCACAGCTAACCCTGCAAACCCATCACGCCCCACCCCCAGGCTTCCCCCAACACTCACCCAGGGGCAGGACTGGGGCTGGGGTTGCAGGGGGCTGTGGGTTGGGATTGAGGGGCACCAGCAGAGCTGGGGGGAGCCCAGGGCTGGGCTAGCAGGGGCTGCGGGTCGGGAGTGAGGGGTACCAGCAGAGCTGGGGGGAGCCCAGGGCTGGGCTAGCAGGGGCTGCGGGTCGGGAGTGAGGGGCACTGGTAGGGCAGAGGGCTGGGATAGCAGGGGCTGCGGGTCAGGGTTGAGGGGCACCAGCAAAGCTGGCGGGGTCAGGGCGGGGGCTGCGGGTCAGGGTTGAGGGGCACCGGCAAAGCTGGGGGGGTCAGGCTGGGCTAGCAGGGGCTGCGGGTCAGGAGTGAGGGGCACCAGCAGGGCAGGGTAGGGGGCTCCCAGGGCTGGGCTGGCAGAGGCTGCGGGTCAGGAGTGAGGGGCACCGGCAGAGCCAGTCTCTGCACACACCGAGACAACGACCCCCGCCTGAGCTCAGCTGGCGCTGGAAGGCAGATCACAGCCGCTGCCTGTTCCCAGATCAAAGCGCCCCTGGGCTCCTGCAGCTGAACAGGGCGCAGCGGGGAGCGGGGCTGGCAGCTGAGGCTCGGATTAACCCTTCGCTGCCCAGGGCCTGTGCCACTCTGCCCTGGCATGGGGGTGGGGGGAGGAGGAGTTAACCCTTGCATGGCTGAGAGGTGGTGAGGGGAAGAAGGAGCCCAGCGCTGGGCACTGCAGATGCCAGGCCAGAATTGGGTTGGGTGTGTGGTGGGGCGTCCCATGGGGGTCTCTCTGGGGCAGAGTCACGGAGGGGAGAGGTGGGATGTACTGGGTGGGTGGGAGGGTGTCAGGGTTTCTGAGCCTCCTTATGTCCCTCCAGGCCCATCACAGCAGCATCTGGGCCCCCAGCACTGGCCCCTCACTGAACACTCTAGGGCAGGGCCCCACCAAGATACAGAGGGGAAACTGAGGCACAGGGAATGGGGCAATGTCTGGCCCAAGGTCACACTGGAAGTCTGGGACAGCGCTGGGGATAGAACCCAGGAGTCTGGCTCCCCAGCCTCTCTGGGCTCAGGTTGGGGGGCATGGGGCTGTAGCCATGGGGCATAGGTGCTGGGCAGGCAGGGGTGGGGGCAGCGATTGAGGGAGGGGCATTGAGTCCAGGGGTGGGAGGGGAGTAGGGGTGGGGGAAGGACAGGGGGATGCCAGTGGGCAGGACTGGGGAGCACCCCTGATATGAGGGAGGGGGGAACAAAGGCTGGGAGGGGGTGGCTAGGAAGTGCCCCTAGATCCTCCGCAGAGCTCCAGTGGTGGGAGGGGGAGGAGGTGGGGCCGAACATGAGGCTGGTGTGGGGCCATGTGTGGGGAAGGGGGTGGAGCTGGTGCGGAGGGAGAGGGGCTGGGGGTGGAGATGGGGCAGACTGGGAGCGGGGTTGGTGTGGAGGGGGGGCTGACTAGGAGTGGGGGAGGGGCTGGCTGTGCGGGAGGGACGGGGCCATCCATGTGTCTCTTCTCTCTTCTCTGGGTGAGCGGTGCCAGGAGGGGATAATCCACCGATCGCACTAATCCCCACCGTGGGCCAGGGGGAGGGGCAGAAAGGCCAGACACACAGACACAGACGGACACACAGACACAGGTGGACACACACACACACACACACAGATGGGCACACAGGCGGACGCATAGACACAGATGCACATACACAGACGGACACACAGACACAGGCGGATGCACAGACACAGACGGACACACAGCCAGACGCACAGACACAGATGCACAGACACAGACGGACACACAGACAGAGATGGACGCATAGACACAGGCGGACACACAGACACAGGCAGACACCCAGGGGCACACCCAGACCCCAGGGAGTTGCAGATGCCATTGGGGGAGGGGAGGTGGAGACACACAGGCCCTGTGTCCCCCCATCTACTCCCCATACCGTGGGCTGCCAGGGCCACCTGGGAAGGCTGTGTGTGTGTGTCCCTGCTGCCCCTTGGAGGTGATATGTGTATGTTTTGGGGGGGAGAGGATTGTGTGTACAGGATGGGAGATTGTATGGGTGTGTGTGTGTGTATGTGTGGGACGGGTGTGTGTGTGACAAGTTGTGTGTGTGTGAGAGAGAGAAAGGATGTACGTGTGCATGCCTGTGTGTATGCATGTGTGATGGTGTGTGTGTGAGATGGTGTGTGTGCCTGTGTGATGGTGTGTGTGTGAACACATGTGACAGTGCATCATGTGTTTCTGCATGTGGAGGTTCTATATTTGTGTGGGTGTGTGATGATGTGAGTGTGTGTGTGCATGTGCATGTGACAGTCTTGTGTGCGCACATGCATTTGAGTGTGATGGTGTGTGTGTTTATGTGTGTGCAGACTCTGTGTGAGTGTGCACATGTGTGATGGGCTGTGTGTGTTTCTGTGAGTGTAGGCTCTGTGTGGGTGTGTTACAGGGTGTGTTCCTGTGTGTGTAGGCTGTGTGTGTGTCACAGTGTATGGTGGGGTGTGTATGTGTCTGTGTGTATGACAGGGAGGTGACAGTGTATGACAGGGAGGTGATTCTCTGTGTGTAGGCTCTGTGTTTGTGTGCGTGTATAACAGTGTATGATGTGTAGGCTCTCAGTGTGTGTGAGAGAGACAGTGTGTGATAATGTTTGTGTGTTTCTGTGTGTGTGTGTGAGAGAGAGAGAGAGAGAGAGAGAGAGAGACCCTTAGGGCTCAGGTCCAGCCGTGTGTAACTCTGCCCCTGGTGATTTCATCTCCATGGTTGTGTCGCCCTGGCTGTCACCAGCTATGTGTGTGTGTGTGTGTGGGGGGGTCTTGTGGGGGGCTGGGGCTGGGGGGCTGATGGAGACAGGGCTGAGCCGGGAGTGGCTGGGTGCATGGGCAGGACGGGCGGAGGATGGGGGAGAGGTTTGGTGCCTGTGGTCATGCGGCAGGAGGGGGTGTTGTAGAGGTGTGGGGTGGGAACTGCGTGTGCTGGGGGCGTCAGCAGCAACTCCTGGCCCAGCAGCCCCCCTCCCACAAACACCCCTCCCCCACCAGCACCACAACCGCCTGCAGTACCACAACACAGCCCTCCCCCACTAACCTCCCCCACAACACAGCCCTCCCCTCACCCCTGCCCCATTGCCTCCCCCTCCCCTCACCCCGCCCCATTGCTTCCCCTCCTCTCACCCCCACCCCATTACATCCTCTCTCCTCA
>NW_020664772.1:458616-459884 GCF_002925995.2 Terrapene triunguis
GGTGGGCGGAAGGAGGGGGGAGGCCAACCAGGCCTGTGGGGGAGACCGTGGGAGGATGGCGGCCGAAGGAGGGGACAGCCCAGGGAGGGAAGCTGGGGTGGGGGAGAGCCCAGGTGGGGCGGGGGGATGAGTGAGAGCCAGGGTGGGCGTAGGGGGGAACCAGACAAGTGGGTATGGCCGGTGGTGAGGAGGCAGGATGGTGCCAGGACTGCAGGGGCTGTGCCCACGGGCCGGGACTGGATGCAGGGCAGGGGTTAGATCCCCTCGCTTCAGTGAGAGCCCAGACACTGCCAACTTGATGGGCGCCTCCTCCCCACTGCCAGCGCCCAATGGGCAGGGCCGGGGTGCGGGGCAGAGGATCGGAGCAGTGGATGGGGTGAGGAGAACAGGCCACGGGATGCTGGGTAATGGACAGGCCCCACCTGTCACCCCCACTGCCGGGTTCTGTCCCTGATCCACTGCCCCCAGCATGAGCTCCACCCCCAGGCTGCCCAACTGTGCTGGGATCCTGCCCCGACCGCCGCCCCCTAGCCTGCAATCCCTAAACTGACTGCCTCCCCCACTGCTGGGATCCCTCCTTGCCCCCCCCGACCTGTGCTCCCCCACGTTGCCCCCCATCCTAATTGCTGGGATCCCTCCCCTGACCCTCCTGGCATGTGCTTCCCACGCCACCCGCCTCCCCCTCTGCTGGGATCCCACCCCCTGATCCCCACCAGCCTGCAGTCCCCAACACCTCCTGCCTCCCCCTCTGCTGGGATCCCTCTCGCAATCCCTCCCAACCTGCACTCCCCCACACCGCCCGCCTACCCCTCTGCTGGGATCCCACCCCCCGATCCCCACCGGCCTGCGCTCCCCACGTTGTCCACCTCCCCCTCCGCTGGGATCCCACACCCACTCCCCCCAGCCTGCGTTCCCCCTCGGGGCCCACCTCCCCAACTGACAGGATCCCACCCTGATCCTCCCCGGACTGCACACCCCACACCACCAACCTCCTGCTCTGCTGGGATCCCTCCCACAATCCCCCCCCCCTGACCTGTTCTCCTCATGCTGCCTGCCTCCCCCACTGCTGGGATCCCTCCCCAGATCCCCCCCTCACCCCGGCCTGCGCTCCCCACGCCGCCTGCCTCCCCATCTGTCGGGATCCCTCCCCTGATCTCCCCCGGCCTGTGCTCCCCACTCCGCTCGCCTCCCCCTCTGCCAGGATCCATCGCCCGACCCCCTAGGCCTGCGCTCCCCACGCCGTCCAGCACCCTCATTGCCGGGATCCC
>NW_020664772.1:459984-460638 GCF_002925995.2 Terrapene triunguis
TCCGCGCTGCACCCGCCCTCCCCCGGCCTGTTCTGCCCACCCCGCCCGCCTCCCCCTCTGCTGGGATCCCTCCCCTGATCCCCCACCTGCGCTCCCCGGGCCGCCCACCTCCCCCACTGTTGGGATCCCTCCCCCAATCTCTCCCGGCCTGTGCTCACCATGCCTCCCACCTCCCTCATTGCTGGGATCCCTCCCCCAATCTCCCCCGGCCTGTGCTCACCATGCCTCCCACCTCCCTCATTGCTGGGATCCCTTCCCCTGATTCCTCCCCCCACCTGCGCTCCCTATGCCGCATGCCTTCCCCACTGCCAGGATCCCTCCTCCGACCCCCGCCCGGCCTGCGCTCACCCCACGCCACCCACCTCCTCCACTGCCAGGATCCCTCCCCCATCACTACTGGCCTGCGCTCCCCACCCCGCCGCTTTCCCCATTGCCGGAATCCCTCCCCCGATCCTCCCACCCAGCCTGTGTTCCCCACGCCACCCACTTCATCCACTTCTGGGATCCCTCTCCCAATTCCCCCTGGCCTGCGCTCTCCACACCGCCCACCTCCCCCTCTGCTGGGATCCCACCCCCCATCCCCACCGGCCTGTGCTTCCCATGCCGTCCACCTCCCCCTAGGCTGGGATCCTGTACCCAATCCTTCCCCCTCCC
>NW_020664772.1:460738-477861 GCF_002925995.2 Terrapene triunguis
CCCACGCCGCATGCCTCCCCCACTGCCAGGATCCCTCCCCTGATCTCCCCCGGCCTGGCTCCCCACTCTGCTCGCCTCCCCCTCTGCTGGGATCCCATCCCCGATCCCCACTGGCCTGTGCTCCCCACGCAGTCCACCTCCCCCTCTGCTGGGATCCCTCCCAGGATCTCCCCCAGCCTGCACTCCCCCACACCACCCACCTCCCCCACTCCTGGAATCCTTCCCCTGATCCCCTCAGCCGGCCTGCGCTCCCCACGCCTCCCACCTCCCCCACTGCTGGGATGCCTCCTCTGACACCCCTCCGGCCTGCGCTCTCCAGGCTGCCCGCCTCCCCCACTGCTTGGATTCCTCTCCCAGTCCCACCCCCTCCCCCAGCCTTCGATCCCTACGATGCCCACCTCCCCCTCTTCTGGGATCCCTCCCTGATCTCCCCCTGGCCTGCGCTCACCACGTTCCCCACCTCTCCCTCTGCCAGGATCCCTCCCCCGACCCTCCCCCGCAGCCCACTCTCCCCATGAAGCTCCACATGCCACCCAGCTCCCCCACTGCTGGGATCCCTCCCTGTATCCCCCTGGCCTGTGCTCCCCAGGCCACCCACAGGTGCTGGGGGTACCAGGAGGCCAATGTGCAAACAGCGCAGGGCTGGGCTAGCTGGGCGCTGCAGGTCAAGACTGAGGGGCACTGGCAAAGTGGGGGTGGGGGTGTAGATCTAGTTTTTGGGTGGGGGAGGGCAGTGCTTGGCTGATGAAGACACTGAGTCCTGGGAAGTTATTTATTCCTTTCCAAAGTGCTGAGTCCCATGTCTCTATAAATATCCCATAGTGGATCTGTCTGCTCCCACAGGGCCCTCAAGGGCAGGAGTCAGCATGGAGAGAGCAGTGCCCTGTGGGGGCGCCATGCTGTGAGCTTCCTTGCAGCAGTGCCCAGATGGGGCCCAGTGCTGTGAGTTTCCCCACAGCAGCACCTTACCTGTGCCTAGCTGGGACTCCAGTGAGCAGGGTTTGTAGGGGGGTGTGGGGAAACCCCTGCAGGCGTGGCAGGAGGGGCCAGAGGCTGGGGGAGGAGCCTGTGTCCTGTGCAGGCCTGGGGCTGGCTGAGCAGGTAACTAGGCAACCAGCTTAGGAATTGTTGTCAACTGTGATTAGTGCCTGGGATAATTACCCCACTGGGGCTGGGAGGAAGCAAACAGTGTGGGGGAGGGGCATCGCACCCCAGCTCTGCCAGTGCCCCTCACTCCCAACCCACAGCCCCCTGCTAGCTCAGCCATGGACACCCCCAGCTCTGCCAGTGCCCCTCACTCCCAACCCGCAGCCCCCTGCTAGCCCAGCCAGGGACTCCCCCAGCTCTGCCAGCGCCCCTCACTCCCAACCCGCAGCCCCCTACTAGCCCAGCCATGGACACCCCCAGCTCTGCCAGTGCCCCTCACTCCCGACCGTCCCTGCTAGCCCAGCCCTGCCCCCCCTCCCCCAGCTCTGCCGGTGCTCCTCACTCCCGACCTGCAGCCCTATCATTTGCTACCAGCCCCAAACAAAAACCCTCGTTCTCGGGATTTATTCAGTGCATTAAAAGATTCATGAGCCACAATTGCTTCTGTCCCAGTTTATCAGGGACTCCACCCAGCCCCCGCTCCCCTCGCCCCCTCCCCTCCGCCCAGTTGCCTCAGCTCTCCCTGCTCCCCTCGGCCCCCCCGCCCAGTGCCCTCAGCTCCCCCCAGCCCCCTGCTCCCCTCAGCTGTGGGGAGGCTGTGGGAGAGTGGTGGTATGTACAATGTGTGTTTGTGTGACTCCGGATTAACCCCTGGAGCTGAGCTCAGAGCCCGGCCCTGCCCCCCTGGCAGTCAGGGGTGACTCCAGATTGACTCCTAGAGGGGCCAGCTGAGCTGAAAGCCTGGCCAAGGTGCCCTGCATTCCAGGCTGGGCCCCACCCAGCTGTGCTGTGGTATCAATAATAAATGCTGGGGGCCGACCCGCTGCAAGCCACGCCCATCTGGGTTCTGGGATTTCCTGTGCAGTGCAGTGTCCGGCCTTTCTTCTCTGGCCCTGGACCCAGCCCCGTGGCATTAACTGCTTCACTGCCCAGCCCCTCAGCACCCTGCCCCGGAGTCACCACGGCACAGAGCCCAGCCAGAGCAAGAGCACAGCGTGGGCTGCTCCTCCCTGGCCAGCTGCTTCCAGCTCGGCGGGCAGCCAGCACCATCCCAGCAGTCGCCACAGTTCGGCACGTCGCCCCTTCTGGACCAGCCCGGCTCGTCCCTGCACCAGGCGGGGCCCCTGCTGAGATCCTGGGGGGTTATATTTCCCCCCGGGACCGGGATTCAGCCTGCACCTTCCTCGCCCCCCACCCCCACCCCCACCCCCACCCCAGCTGCGATGCTGGCAGGAGCCCAGCCTTCAATTCCCAGCCCTGCATTCACCCGAGGGCCCCCCTGGCTGCCCCAGATGCCCTGGCGGCTCCCTCTACTGGTGAGACAATAGCACTGCGGCTGTCGTGCTGGCCCAGGACTGCCGGCCGAGTCATGTGCCACCCTGCTGAACCCAGTGGGGTTTCGGTCGCCTGCTGCTTCCCACCCCAATCGCCAGCTCCCCTGCCTGGCTCCCCCACAGCTCTTCCACCTAGCTCCCGCCTCCCAGCTCCCCTGCCTGGCTCCCCCCGGCTCCCCTGCCTGGCTCTCCCTGGCTTCCCAGAGCTGGCTTCTTTGAAGTGCTTGGGGCCCCATGTCCGCTGCCCAGCAGGTCACCTGCTCAGCTGAGGCCCATGCCCTCAGCAGCAAAGGGCACATGCCTCTGCTGCCTGGGCTAAACAGCCCTAGATCTGCCCGTGACTCATACGCAGGCCTGGGGTGCACGCTGGGCTGCACAGGTGAAGGCCCCATTGCCATGGTAATTGGTAACAATGAACCAGCAACCTCTCCGGGTGTGCACTGCAATACAGGGTGTGGGGCAGGACTCCTGGGTTCTGGAAGAGCAGGAGAAATTTAGTGGTTAGAGGGAGGAGTGGGGCGGCAGGAGGCCTGGGTTCTGCTATGGATTTTCTGAGTCACTGTGCCTCACTTTCCCCCGCTGTGAAATGGGAGTGAGCGCCCCTTGCAGGTGGTCTCCGCGGTCTCCAGAGGGGCTCTGATTAGAGCTGGCTGAACATTTCCCCCTTTGGTGTGAGAATCCACAGCAGCCACTGGGTGTAACCTGCCCCCACGCTGGGCTCCCGTAACCAGAGGTCAGCTCCAGCCCCAAAGCAGTAGTCTCACCACCCTTCCCTGGACGTTGTGCTCATTCACGCTGGTCGTGCTGCATGTTCCCCTCTGAGGAACCTGCCCGTCACCCGTGGACTCCTGCCCAGCTCTTGGCCTCGGCTATGTCCTGTGGCAGCGGGTTCCACAGACTCATTGCGCCTAGCGGGAAAAGCTTGGGAACCCCCCACCTCACAGTCATTGAGCCCCCCCGGTTATGATGTGGCAACACGTTGGGCTGATGCAGCCAGCTCTGGGCAGCGACCCTCAGAGCCTTCACCACAGCTGCCTCCCATCTAGGAGCCAGGCTCGCATGGGGGCTGGTTTGAGCTCAGGCTAGTGGCTGGACCATGTGTAAGGGTAGTGCAGGCAGTGGGGGGGGTCCAGATACCCCGGGCCGATCCCGCCTCCCCAGGGATATTGTACCCACGTTGCTCACTTTGCACCCAACCCCAAAGGAGGCCATGTGGTGAGATATGCAGGGGTCGAGGAAGCCATTTCTGGGGGGCCGGCGGAGCAGGTGGGGAGGAGGCCAGGTCGTTTCTAAGAGGGGTGTTTGTGTTTCCAGCTTTCAGGGCTGGTTGGCGGGTGCCGCGGTGTCGAGCGACTGCCCTGCGCACGGATCTAGCCCCAGGCTGGGAGGGAGAACAGGCCGGCACCACCCACCACACGCCTGCCACAAGGTATGGGGGGACTGCTGCTCCCTGCTGGGCGGGATGAGTCCTGGGGTGTGCGTGTCTGTCTGTCTGTCTGTCTGTCCCTGCTGCCCCCTGCTGGACGAGATGAGTGCTGCTGCTGCTGCTGTGTGTGTGTGTGTGTGTGTGTGTGTGTGTGTGTGTGTGCACAAAGTGACGCTGCTGCCTGCCCTCTGCTGGCATGGGTTGTCTGTGTAAATTCCTGCTGCCCTCTGCTGGACGAGATGAGTCGTATACTGTGTGTGTGTGTGTGCGTGCGCGCGCGCACGCTGCCCCTTGCTGAAGGCAATGAGATTTACTCAGTATGCATTTGTCCCGCCTGTAGAATGAGTCCTGCTGTGTGTGTGTGTGTGTGTGTGTGTCCCCCTCCTGGCTGCCCCAATGAGAGGGAACGAGCCCTGCGCTTTGTGTGTTTGTGTAAGTCACCCTCAGCGGCCCCTGTGGGCACTGCTGTCTCTGTTTGTGCTGGGACAGGGCATATCACACATTATCACTGCCACAGGCATTTGGGGTACTCTAGCAAGTACCCCCCCAACCACTAGACTGCACTCCCCTCCAAAGAGCCAGAGCTAGAACCCAGGAGTCCTGGCTCTAAGACATCCCGTGTCTCACCCACTAGATCCAATTCACAAACCGACAGGAGGGGCACCGATTGGATATGGTAGGCTCAGGGTCAGGGGCAGCTCTTCCCCTGTAATAGGCACACAGGGGGTGGGGGTCAGCAGTGGGGGCAGCTATTCCTATGCAATGGTGTCACAGACTCACAGGTTGTGCCCACTCTTGGCCCCATGCGGTCCCTGGGGGAACCCCCTTCAGTGTGACAGCCCTTCTCGGGGGTCCACTCTTGGGGGTTAAGACCCTCCGCATCCTGGAACCGCACCTCTCTGAGCCTTAGCACGCCTGTTTCTCTCTGTGGGCCCCCTCAGGGGGTCCACTCGCTCTGGACACCAGGGGCCTTCACTCCCAGAGGAAATAATGCAACCCTGTTCTCTAGACCAAGTGACTGTCAGCCAGCGTAAAACAGGAGAGTTTATTGAGCATCTGAACACAGCATAGGAAACTCTCAGGGCCCTCAGGTCTGGCCTCCCTCAGCACAGCACATCCAAGTCTTCCCTCCATCCAGGTGGGCTCTGCCTGCTCTCTCTCTCCAGTCCCGAGCCCCCTTTGCTTTCCAGCTGGGCATCTGATATCACCTTCCCCAAGCCCCGCCTCTGTCCATTGTCTTCTAACCAGGTAAACAGGGTCGCCTGGGCCTCCTCTCCTCTCCGCCATCCTCTGTCCCCCTCTGGCTGGAACCCACTGGTCAGGTCACCGGGGTTCACAGCCCATTGTCCTCCCACTGGCCGGAGCCATCTGTGACTCCTGAGCTGGGCCTCCCGGTCACCAGGTCACCAGTCGCTGGGGTATCCATTCTGCAGGCCATTGGCTGGGGTCCCAGGTTCTGTCGCAGGTCCTCTGTAACAACAAACTCCCTCTCCCATCACCTTGTTAAACCAGTAACACCCAGGGAAACTGAGTCCCACCCCTTCTGCATGCAAACCATTGAAAAAACAAGGAACCCCCCCACAGTTCGTCACAAATGGCCACATGGGGGCACTGGGGACTAGGAATATTTAGGTATTCACAGGATGTTCTGGGGCTTATTCTCTAACTCTGCCATTATGCCCAGAATCTTTAGCCTTTCCCTCTGTGGTGCTTACTGCATCATTCAGACCTTTTTAAAGCCCTGGGAGTGAGGTCTAGTGGTTGGGGCAGGGGGTCTGGGAGCCAGGACTGCTAGTCCTATCTAGCTGTGGTCTTTTAGAAAGGCTCCAGAGGTGATCCTGGCAATTACAGGCCTAACCTCAGTACCAGGCAAATTGGTTGAAACTATAGTAAAGAACAGAATTGCCAGAAACATAGATGAACATGACTTGTTGGGGAAGAGTCAACATGGCTTTTGTAAAGGGAAATCATGCCTCACCAATCTACTAGAATTCTTTGAGGGGGGTCAAGAAGCATGTGGACAAGGGTGACCCAGTGGATACAGTGTATATGACAGGGATCTGTAAAATCATGACGGTTGTGGAGAAAGTAAATAAGGAAGTGTTATTTACCCCGTCACATAACACAAAAGCTAGTGTCACCTCATGGAATGAATAGGCAGCAGGTTTAAAACAAACAAAAGGAAGTATTTCTTCACACAATGCACAGTCAACCTGTGGAACTCTTTGCCAGAGGATGTTGTGAGGGCCAAGACTATAACAAGGTTCAAAAAAGAACTAGATAAGTTCACTGAGGATAGATCCATCAATGGCTATTAGCCAGGATGGGCAGGGATGATGTCCCTAGCCTCTGTTTGCCAGAAGCTGGGAATGGGCGACAGGGGATGGATCACTTGATGATTACCTGTTCTGTTCATTCCCTCTGGGGCACTGGCACTGGCCACTGTCGGAAGACAGGATAATGGGCTAGATGGACCATTAGTCTGATCCAGTCTGGCCATTCTCATGTTCTTACCCCAGGCTCTGGAAGGAGTGTGATCTAGTGGGTTAGAGCAGGGGGGCTGGGAGCCAGGACTTCTGGGTTCTCTGCTGGCTCTGGGAGGGCAGTGATGTCTAGTGGGTTAGAGCAGGAGTAAGGTCTTTGGGAGCCAGGACTCGTGGGTTCTTGCCTTGTCGTAACCCTGTGGCAGTTGGCCCTCTGTGTAATCATGTGGGGGACAGGTTGTATCCCCCTCCCCTATCCCCATTCTCATTGCCTCTTCCCTCCACCCCTGCAGATGCTGCTCCTGCTGCTGAGTGTGGTGCTAATTCCAGCTCCTGGCTCTGGGGCGCTGGGACTCAACAGCACAACAGGTACATAGGAACCGCTCCCACTCCAGCCTCGCATGCTGAGCCAGACCTACCAGGCTTCTCTGCTCACCCCACCCCCAAAAGCCCCATAATCTACGCCAGGACCCCCCGTGCCGGCGGTGCTCAGTCCCCAAGGAGCTCCCCCCAGACTCCCACATATACCCCTGCATGTACCCCCATGCGCACGCAGACACGCTCAGCTCTGCACTCCTCTCCTCTGTGTACGCATGTGCACACGCTCACACACACTTGGGGATGCACACAGACACAAGCATGGGAAACCCAACAAAAGTACACACGCGCGAGGACGCCTCCCCCTGCACACACACTTGCTCTTCCCCCACCCACCCCGCTCCTGTCCCCCCAGCTCAGCCGGAGGCCCCCCCACCTGACGGTGCCCCGCTCTGCGCCCCCCAGGCTGTGAGATCATCCACCCGCCGCGGGACGGGGGGATCCGGTACCGGGGCCTCACCCCGGACCAGGTGCAGACAGTGCACTTCCTGCCCTTCGACTATGAGATCGAGTATGTGTGCCGGCCCGACCGCGAGATCGTGGGGCCCAAGGTGCGCAAGTGTCTGCCCAACGGGACCTGGACTGAGATGGGCCATGCCAGCCGCTGCCGTGAGTCACCCCCGGCCCCCATGCCCACCCTGGGGACGGGACACAGGGCCTTTCCACCCTCGGGGGCACCAGCTCCGATCTGACCCCAGGGCAAGGGGATTGGCTGGCTCAGAGGGGGGGGGGGGGGGGGGAGGGGGCGTTCCCCCTCCAGGGGGCACTGTGTCCAACCCAGGCCCATGGGGGGGAATGACGGGGGGGCTTGGGGGGGGGGGCAGGGAATGGAGCATGGGGCCTTTCCCCTCTAGGGGGCGCTGGCTTCCATCCGGCCCCAGGCTGGGGGACTGGCTGCCTCAGGGGGGCAGGGAATGGGGCACAAGGCCTTTCCCCTCTAGGGGGCGCTGGCTCCCATCCGGCCTCAGGGTGGGGACTGCCTGGCTCAGGGGGTGGGGAATGGGGCCTGGGGTCTTTCTTCTATAGGGGGCGCTGGCTCCAACCAGGCTGAGGGTGGGGTGTCTCAGGGGGTGGGCTCTGGCTCTGACTGTCCCCCTCCCCGGCAGTGCGGACCTGTCCCAAGATACACCTGAGCTTGGAGAACGGGCAGGCGGTGCCACGCGGCATGGAGCGGGTGCCTGTGGAGGGCACCTGGGTGGAATATCACTGCAACCCCGGCTTCCGCCTGGTGGGTAGCGCCCGCAGCAACTGTACCAAGGTGGGGAGCTGGAGCTTCCCCAAACCTATCTGCGAACGTGAGTCAGGGCACGGGGGGAGGTGAGCAGAGGGGGCCCCTTAGGGGCATGTCTGGGGTGAGTGGGGCAGGGTCTGTGGCTGGGGAGGGGGCAAGGTCCGTCTGTGTGGGTCTCTGGGGTGAGGGGCCTGTGGGGCAGGGTCCGTGGGGTGGGCCAGGGTCTGTGTGTGGGGGTCTCTGGGGTGAGGGGTATGTAGGGCAGGGTCCATTTGGCAGCCCAGAGTCCATGTGTGGGGGGTTGTGAGGAGAGGAGTGTGTGGGGCAGGGTCCATATGTGGGAGTCTCTGGGGAGAGGGATGTGTGGGGCAGGGTCCGTGGGGTGGGGCAGGGTCTGTGTGTGTGTGTCTGTGGGGAGAGGGGTGTGTGGGGCAGGCAGGCCCTCTCAGAGGTCCAGAGAGGCCCAGGCCACTTTCAGCTTTTGAGGCCCCCTAGCCATAATAAAAATAAAAAATGACGACACATGAAAACAAAATAAGGCACCAAAAAAAGCGTGAGACATAATTTGAATATTTTTTTATTTAACAAATGCTTTTCTAGCCTTTTTCTGTGCAAATGCACTAATTGTTGAGGAAAAATCTAGCTTTCGTGCAATGTCACAGTTGATATTAAACATGGCGAGCCCATTCAAATACTCTTGTCCCATAGTTGAATGGTGATAGTTCTTTACCTGCTTCAACATGTTGAAGGTGCGTTCACCTGAAGCCACTGATGCAGGTAAACTGACAAAAATACGCAATGCAATTGTGATATTAGGAAACACCCCAGAACATCCAAAGAGGGGAGGGATAGCTCCATGGTTTGAGCATTGGCCTGCTAAACCCAGGGTTATGAGTTCAATCTTTGAGGGGGCCATTTAGGGATCTAGGGCAAAAATCTGTCTGGGGATTGGTCCTGCTTTGAGCAGGGGGTTGGACTAAATGACCTCCTGAGGTCTCTTCCAACCCTGAGATTCTATGATTTCTTGAAGCAATTCCTTTGGCTTGCAAACCAATTTAAAGTTCATGAAATATATTTGTTTGAGGAAGATGACCTCATCACTAAGATCTTTTGAGATTTCTTCGTTGTACTGTTGCTGAAATTGTTCAGCTGCAGAAAGTAGATCTTCATTACTCAGTCTGTTGAACTGCCAAAGAAACCGAAAAAGGGTACAAATTAGTCACAGTGACTCAAATCGACATGTAAGACCTGATTGAATAGAGTCAATGATGACAAGGAAGACATTGACCCTATAATGCTGCTCGGCATCGGATTCAGTAGGTAAATTGCAATTGGTGAACTCAGATGAAATGTCAATATTCTGTGCTACTAATCTGGATTCAGTCAGGATCACATCCCATTGTTCACGAATCTGTTTAATGTCATTGATAAGACTTTCAATGTTATCCCTCTCAACATCAAGTGTAGCATTGTGTGCTTCAATTACCAGATGAGTTTGGTGGATCATTGTAAGTAGCTTCATCCACAAAGATGACATCAGAATGCATTCAAATTTGGACATGTGCTTCTGAATAGGCTGAAGTTCAGTTCGAGCCTGTGCAGTGAGATTGAGAGATTCAAGCTCATTTAAAGCCTTTCTCACTGAATTCAAATGCTGCGCAACTGGTTGAACACCATCAATCCATGCAGACCATCTAGTTTTGGACATCCCATGCAGTGAAACAGGAAGATATTGCTTCAGCATTTCCCACCTTTGTGGACTGCTACTGAAGAGATTGTACATTTGCTGAACAGTTCCAAAGTAAGTAATTGCCTCCTTGCATGATTCAGCACAGTCAACACCTACAAGGTTTAGCGTGTGGTTTCCACAGCTGGAGAAAATACAGTCTGAATTATGCTCAGGCAGAACTACTTGTACACCTTTGTACTTCCCAGCCATATTAGATCCATTGTCATAGGCTTCACCAATGCAGACTTGAAAATCTAACTTAAAACCTTCTAGAATTGCTAGTACTCAAGCAGCAATTTCTTTTTCAGTTTTTCTCGTGAAATTATCAAACAAAATAAACCTTTCTTCAATTGAAAATTTTCAGCTGTCTACAATCTTAACATACCAAATAACTATAGTAGTCTGTTCCTTGTGAGAACAATCTGGAGTGACATCAACAATGATTGAAAATACTTGGCATTTTGAATCTCATCAAGAATTGTTGTTTGTACGAATGACCCACATACCTCAATAAACGTATTTTGTATGCGTGTGGAGAGATAATGGACTTGCACGCGCTTTTGACTCTCTTGCAATTCTCAAACACGTTTAACATCATTAATGATCTGGAGGATGGCGTGGACTGCACTCTCAGCAAGTTTGCAGATGACACTAAACTGGGAGGAGTGGTAGATACGCTGGAGGGTAGGGATAGGATACAGAGGGACCTAGACAAATTAGAGGATTGGGCCAAAAGAAACCTGATGAGGTTCAACAAGGACAAGTGCAGAGTCCTGCAATTAGGACGGAAGACTCCCATGCACTATTACAGACTAGGGACCGAATGGCTAGGAAGCAGTTCTGCAGAAAAGGACCTAGGGGTTACAGTGGACGAGAAGCTGGATATGAGTCAACAGTGTGCCCTTGTTGCCAAGAAGGCTAACGGCATTTTGGGCTGTATAAGTAGGGGCATTGCCAGTAGATCGAGGGACGTGATTGTTCCCCTCTATTTGGCATTGGTGAGGCCTCATCTGGAGTACTGTGTCCAGTTTTGGGCCCCACACTACAAGAAGGATGTGGAAAAATTGGAAAGAGTCCAGCAGAGGGCAAAAAAAATGATTAGAGGGCTGGAGCACATGACTTATGAGGAGAGGCTGAGGGAACTGGGATTATTTAGTCTGCAGAAGAGAAGAATGAGGGGGGATTTGATAGCTGCTTTCAACTACCTGAAAGGGGGTTCCAAAGAGGATGGATCTAGACTGTTCTCAGTGGTAGCAGATGACAGAACAAGGAGTAATGGTCTCAAGTTGCAGTGGGGGAGGTTTAGGTTGGATATTAGGAAAAACTTTTTCACTAGGAGGGTGGTGAAGCACTGGAATGGGTTACCTAGGGAGGTGGTGGAATCTCCTTCCTTAGAGGTTTTTAAGGTCAGGCTTGACAAAGCCCTGGCTGGGATGATTTAGTTGGGAATTGGTCCTGCTTTGAGCAGGGTGTTGGACTAGATGACCTCCTGAGGTCCCTTCCAACCCTGATATTCTATGATTCTAACATGCGCTGATAAAAGTGGGTCATATTTGCTGCGGAACTCAACTATGCCTAGAAAGTTTCCATTTGCACGATCACCAATATGTTGACTGGAACCAAAGAAAGCCAATACCCACTCAGAAAGAAAAAGGATGATATTCAGGATGTGCTCAAGAAGTTTTTTCCAGTTATTAGTTTCTGTAGAGAGTTCAGTCAAGAGTAAATTCTCAACTGAACTTTCAGCTGATGCTGCCCTACTGGCTGATTTCCATGCAACATAGTTTTCTTTGTGTGACGTTGAACTCTCATGTGATGGTATTCGGTCTTTCAACTTCCTCCAACCTCTGTTGATGCTCCATTCTGATTGATCAGAGAGAACTGATGTATTTGTAGCTTTTTTGTTCAAAATGAACCAGGTTGCACAGTACAGAGATTGTTTTTCCGTACTCCAGCATAACCAGTCTCTTGTGCAGGTCTCACCTTTGGAAGAGTTTTTGAGTGTCAGCAGACAAGTAGGGAAAGCAAGATTATCAGCATCTCGTGGAATGTTACTTGGAATTTCAAAACAACTAATTTGAAGAAAAGACTGCATTTGGGCAGCATTGCTCTTGTCAATAATTCCAGTGTCAGTCACAGTCAAACCTGTAGTAATCATGAATTACTCTTGCTGTGTAAGATCTACATCTTCCTGTTGCGGTTGAGTTTCTTGACCGTACACAGGATCTTCTGCTGCATCTTTTACTGTTGGCACATCTTCTTCTTGACTACTGTCCTCATGTTCAGGTATTGGCATTGAAATATCACCTGTTGCAGTTGCGGAGTTTTCATTATCTGTAGCATTGTTTGTTGGGTAAGGTGTGTTTTCCAGTGGTTTGAGAAATGAAGTTACTGGCTTTGAGCTCTTAGCTGCTGCTTCACTCAGTTGTTTTCTCCATCTCTTGCTTGCACCATTTTCAAATCTCCTTTTCATAGTGATCTATCTGGTCAATATGTAGCCTATCCACACTTGAAATATTCTGCTGTAAATAAGTAGCTTATCTACACTTGAAATCTTCCACTGTAAACATGTACACAAATGCTGAAAAGACTTAAAACGAAGGAATACTAATGAAGAACACAAAATGAAACAGTCAGACAAGTTATTATCCTTATCACTGAATCAAAACTCAAGCACGCAAGGTATAATATAACAGGCTGAGCTGAAGACAAAGGGATGACATATATATAGTAAACACAGACACAGATACAGACGGAGGGATAATGTCCAAAAATTTCAAACGTGTCCCCTCACCAAACTCACTGTACAAATTTGTCCTCAAAAATGTTCACCTTGAATCTGGGCCTATAGACTACGAAAGCCTATGATGATGGCCAAGCTACTGAGCTAGGGCTCAACCAACCAACCAACCAGTCATCTCTTTTAGCTACCATATGAAGATAATAATGAGGAATTCTCACACATAAATAATTCCTTAGTCAACTAGACATAAAACTATAAAGACACTAAAATATAACAATTCTCTACCTTTCAATACGCACTTGATCCAGCACCAGCCACTAGTAGTGGTTTGTTTATATAATCAGCTGATCTGAGAGGACACATTCATCACGGTCTAATCTTGTGCCATTAGAACCGATATATTTTTATTAATATTTATTGAACATTTTTAACTCTTTAATATGACAAAATCTATATCAGTTAACAAAAAAATTGTCTTTTACCAAATCACATCTCTTATTTGCTTAAATTTGCAGCTCTAAGCTGAGAGTGTGTGTCACATTTTGGTCCGATAGGGATGTGCATAAAAATAAGTTGTGAAACTTATCAAATGCCAAAAAATTAACAGGCGTCTACATTTGAGGCCCTCTTTGACCTTAAGGCCCAGGCCAAATGGCCCTCCTGGACCCCCCTCCTATTGGCTCTGGGGGCAGGGTCTTTGGGGTGGGTCAGAGGCCATGTGTGTGGGTCTGTGGGGACAGAGGTGCATGGGGCAGGGTCAATGGAGTGGGCCAGGGTCTGTGTGTGTGGGTCTCTGGGATGAGGGGTCTGTGGGGCAGGGTCCTTGGGGTGGGGCAGAGTCTGTGTGTGTTGGTCTCTGGGGAGAGCTGTGTGTGGGTCAGGGTCCCTGGGGTGGGCTAGGGTCCATGTGTGGGGGTCTCTGGGATGAAGGGTGTGTGGGGCAGGGTACATGGGGTGGGCCAGAATCTGTGTGTGTGGGTCTCTGGGGAGAGCTGTGTGTGGGGCAGGGTCCATGTGTGGGCGTCTGTGGGGAGAGGGGTATGTGAGGCAGGGTCCGTGTGTGTGGGTCTCTGGGGAGTGGGGTGTGAGGGGCAGGGTCTGTGGGGTGGGCCAGGGCCTGTGTGTGGGAGTCTGTGGGGACAGGGGTGTGTGGGGCAGGGTCCATGGGGTGGGCCAGGGTTTGTGTGTGGGGGTCTTTGGAATGAGGGTGTGTGGGGCAGGGTCCTTGGGGTGGGCCAAGATCTGTGTGTGGGGAATTCTTGGGTGTGGGGTGTGTGGGGCAGGGTCTGTGGGGTAGGCCAGGGTCCTGGTGTGGGGGTCTCTGGGGATAGCTGTGTGTGGGGTAGGGTACATGGGGTGTGTCAGGGTCTGTGTGTGGGGGTCTCTGGTATGAGGGATGTGTGGGGCAGGGTCCATGGACTGTGCCAGAATCCGTGTGTGGGGTCTCTGGGATGAGGGGTGTGTGGGGCAGGATCTGTGTGTGTGTGTCTCTGGGGAGTGGGGTGTGAGGGGCAGGGTCTGTGGGGTGGGTCAGGGTCAGTGTGTGTCAGTCTCTGGGGAGAGCTGTGGGGTGGGCAGGGGCAGTGTGGGGGTCTCTGGGGAGAGGAGTGTGTGGGGCAGGGTCCATGGGGTGGCCCAGGGTCTGTATGTTGTGGTCTCTGGGGTGAGGGGTGTGTGGGGCAGGGTCCAGGGGGTGTGGCAGGGTCCACGTGTGAGGGTCTCTGGGAAGAGGGGTTTGTAGGGCAGGGTCCGTGTGTGGGGTTCTCTGGGGAGAGGGGTGTGTGGTGCAGGCTCTGAGTGTGGGGGTCTCTGGGGTGAGGGGTATGTAGGGCAGGTTCAATGGGGTGGGCTAGGGTCTGTGTGTGGGGGTCTCTGGGATGAGGGGTATGTAGGGCAGGGTCCATGGGGTGCGCCAGAGTCCATGGGCGGTGTCTCTGGGGCAGGGCTATGGGAGGGGCTGGGTCCTCTGGGCCATCTCTGGGGTGGGGGCGGGTGCGTGGGGCATCTCCCCCCTCCCATCAGTCTCAGCCCCTCTCTCCTTCCCCCACAGTGCGACGCTCCACAGGTGAGTGGCTCTCGGCAGGTCCCCTCCCTCCGTCTCCCCACCTCCCCGGGGTGGGTGCTGAGCTCTGCCCATTCTCAGCCGTGCCCTTCAGCCCCATGGGCAGCTCCCCTGCTGCCCATGCCAGGCGCCCTGGGGATTTGAGCCTGGCACGGGTCATTCTGGGGCATTTACCCTCCTTGGTTCCCCCAGCCAGCCACAGAACCAGGGGCTGGGCCCCTCACCTCCCAGCGCCCCAGAGAGATCGGTGACCCCCTCAGGTTCCAGAGCCAACTGGCTCCTCCCCCTGTGCTCTCTCCCCTTACGCGCTTGTTGTGCGGGCACGGGGTGGACTCCTGGGGCCGTCCTGTAGCCAGTACCATGCTGCTGGGTTGGGGGAGGATGAGCCCCACATTTCCTTCCCCCACCCTGTCCTAACGGCCCAGCCAGCCGACCTACCAGGGCGATGCTGAGCCTCGCCTGAAACCTGCAGCCAAATGCCTCTGTCCCAGAGTCTGGCAGCCAGCTCGAGGGCATCAGCCACTGGGCTGGGGCTCAGGACGCCTTGGTTCCATTTTCAGCCATGCTACAGGCCCCACATGAGAGAAAGTGACTTCCCCTGCCCGTACTTCAGTTTCCCCATCTGTAAATGGGCTCTACAGGGCAGGGAATGACTCCAAGTGCATCGCGGAGCACAAGACCCTGATCTCGGTCACTACATGTCTGGGAAGCGCCTGGCACGACAGGGCCCCAACCTCAGGATGTTCATTTGCCTTTTATCCGGGTCACTCCGAATGCCCCTTGGGGTGGGGGAGGTTCTCCTGCAGACCCTGCATGTCCTGACTTGCACCAGCCCTCTGGGGATGGGCAGTGAAGTCCAGGAACTGGGAGATAGAAACCATGGTGCCAATCTTTGCCAAGGGGCCTGGCTACGGCTAGCTTCAGCCCCATCTGTGTATGGCAGACGTCCACATATGGGACAGGCTGGTGAGGGGCCTGGCACCTACCCCCCCCCCCCACACACACACATTGCTGCCTGGGTGAGGGCAGGTGGAGCTGGGCAAAGGCTGAATTCCTATCTATCTATCTATCTATCTATCTATCTATTCCCATATACCCCATCTCTCTCTCTCTCTCTCTCTATTTCCTTATTCACATCCCTGTTATCTGCATCCTGTCGCCCACCTACGTCCCTCCATCCCATCCCGTTATCCTTTCATCCATCCATCCACCCATCCCTCACTCTGTTTCTTGCTGTCTATCCATCTGTCAATTTATCTGTCCACCTGTCGGTCCATCCCCGTGTCTCTAGCCACCTGCTCATCCCTGCATCCATCCGGCCTTCCAGTCATCTCTTGACCCATCCATTTCCCTAGCTGTCCATCCCTCTACCTGTTCACCCATTCATTCTCCTGTCTCCATTCATCCATATTTCTTTATCCATCCCTCGCATCCATCTAGCCGTCTCTCTCCATCCATTTTTCTAGCATCCATCCACCCTCCCATCCATCTCGCTCTCTCCCCCCATCCATTTCTCTAGCTAGCTATTCCTCTCTCTGTCTAGCCACCCACCTGTCCTCTGGTCCAGCTGAGGCTGCAGGAAGGGGGGTGGGTGAAGCCTGGGTGGAGAGCGCCCCCTGCTGCTCCAAGGGGCCATGGCCCCTACGCCCCTGGAAGACGGATAGAGCCCAGCACTCTGCCATGTGCATGCCCCCTGCCCCTTGCCTGCTCCCCAGGGGAGCTTCCCTCACCCATACCTGGGAAGCTCCTGCCATGTGTCTTTGGGGGACACTTCACCCCAAGTTCTGCCTCCTGCCAAGCATCCCCCCGCTGGGGTCCATCTGAGCGCAGCCGTGGGTTGTTACCTGGGCTAAGAGTGGGAGGGGGAGGGTGCTGCTCTTAGAGCATGTTGATCTAGGGGGGTGTCCCCACACTGTCCCTCCCCCCCTCCATGCGGGGATCCCACAGGGTCTGTGGCCCCACTGGGTGTTAATGCAGCCAAATGCCAGCGCATGGTGGGAGGGAACCTCTGCCCTGCCCCTCCACACAGCCCCCTTCCCCACTCCTCCCTCACCAACCCCCTCCCTGCCTCTGGCCCACAACCCCCCACCAACTGCTTCCTCCACTCCTCCCCCCACAACACCGCCTCCCCCACCAACCCTCCTGCCCCACTCCTACTCCGTTGCTTTTCACCACACCCCCATTCTACCATCCTTCACTCTCTCCCCTCCCTTCCCACCCCTGCATCTTTCCCCCTCCCAGTGCCTCCCCTCTCCATCCCTCTCCTCCCCACTCATCCTTCCTCCTCCCCTTCCCCTCCCATCCCTGCATCCCTCCATCCTTCCCTCCTTTCCCCCACTCCCCCCACATCCCTCCCTTGCCCACTCTCACCCTTCCCCCTCTCTCCCTCCCTCCTCTCCCTTCCCCCTCCCCTCCATCCCTCTTCCCCTCCCCCTCCCATCCCTGTATCCTTCCATCCTTCCCTCCCCTCGCTCCTCCCCTGCCCACTCTCATCCTTCCCCCCTCCATCCTTCCCCTTCCCTCCCTCAATCTTCTCCCTCCCCTCCCTCTCCCATCCCTGCATCCTTCCATCCTTCCCTCCCCTCCCCCAC
>NW_020664772.1:507861-516247 GCF_002925995.2 Terrapene triunguis
ACGGCTATTTATAGACCGAAAAGCCGGACATGTCCTGGGAAATCTGGACATATGGTAGCCCTATCCATGGGTATTAGTGGGAAAGCAGCTGTAGGGCTCGTTCCTGAGCTCAGGCTTATGCCTCCCCTGGAGACTGAGGCTGGGAGCCCACCGGGGACTGGGAGTCCCCCGGGGACAGAGACTGGGGACCCCCCACCCCGAGACTGGGTGCTGTGGGTCCCCCTGGAGACAAGGGCTGGGGTCCGGCCCAGAGACAGCGTATAAAGCTCCATGGTATTGCAGTGGGGTGTAGAGAAAGGCTTTGCGAGGGAGCAGAGGTGTGCACACAGGGCTGACCAAGAGCAGCAAGCTGGGCAGGTACTCAGGTGTAAGACGCCTGGGTGGTCTAGGGCAGAGTCAGTCTCGGGCCATCACTACCTCAGCTGCAGCATGGGGGTAAACACACCTATCGCTTTCCAGCTGCAGATCTCAGAGCACTTTACACGGGAGGGGCAAGATTGTTATCCCGCTTTTACACATGGGGGAAACTGATGCACAAAGGGGATGAGACTTGCCCATGGTCACCTAGCAGGCCAGAGACAGGGATAGAACCCAGGTGTCCTGAGGTGTGGTGGCTCATCAGCCCAGGCCCAGGAGGTGCAGCCTAACCAAAAATTCCCCAAAGCCACAAAATACATTTTGTACACATACAGATTTAAGGACAGTAACTCTTCTGTATATTACTCCTGGGGTAATTCTGCACCTCTGCGCAGGTGCAGAATTCATATTGTCCGCAGATTTCTTTGCCCCCCCACAGAAAAATGGGGAAGGAAAGAAATATGCGGGGACACATTCCCCACGCTTGGAGCAGCAGGCGGAAGCGTAAATCACCATGGCGGGGCGGGGGCTGGGCGTGTGAGCATGCATGGGGGGGACTCTGTCCCTCTCGCTCACCTGGCCTGGATGGGTAGGGCTTCGGGTTGTTTGGAGGTAGGCATGAGGCAGGTTCTGTCCTCTGAGGCAGTTAATTGTTCCCATTCTTAGTCAATTCCCCCAGGTTCATAAAACACGTGTAAAAGTTTTAAGGCTCCTTTACATTGCCAGAGTGGTGGAAAGGAGCCTTATTATAAATAACAGTGAGGGAATCCTCAGCTAGGAAGATCTAGGTTCTGTCTCACTTTTTTCCTGTGTCAGAGTGGCAAAATGGGGTTAATTACAGGTCAGGATCTATTTTACTTACCCATTAAAAAAAAAGACTTTGAGGGCAAATAAAACGTTTATCAAGCAGCCAATAAAATGTCAGGACAATCAGAACCAAGCACTTCCCAAAGTAGCCAGCCAGGATTATAAACGGGAATGCAGGGTATTGGTTCCCTAGTATTTGTAATTTAACTTTCATATGTTTAGGAAATGCTAAATAGTTATTGTGACTTTTTTCTGTATTGATTATATTGCATTATTTTGACAAACAAAATATGCAGAATTTTTAATTTTTGGTGCAGAATTCCCCCAGAAAGTATATGCAATAAGATAACACAAGGCCACAAGAAGTGCTTGTGATTTAATTGAAATCTGTCCCAACTCTCTCTCGCCAGTAGCGAAACGCAACACCCAACCAACGGAGCTGGGGATGAGGGGTTTGGGCTGTGGGAGGGGCTCAAGGCTGGGCCAGAGGGTTGGAGTGTGGGGGTGAGGGCTGCGGGGTGGAGCCAGGAATGAGGGGTTCAGGGTGTGGGAGGGGGCTCTGGGCTGGGGCACGGGGTTGGGGTGCGGGAATGGGTCAGGGCTCTGGGCTGGGGGTACAGGCTCTGGGGTGGGGCCACGGATGAGGGGTTTGGGGTGCAGGAAGGGGCTTCAGGTTTCGGGGGGCTCAGGGCTGGGGAAGGGGATTGGGGCGCAGGGTTGCGGCATGGGCTTACCTCGGGCGGCTCCCGGGCACTGGTGCAGCGGAGGTGCTAAGGCAGGCTTCCTGCCTCTCCTGGCACCGCGGACTGCAGTGCGCCCCGGAAGCGGCCAGCAGCAGGTCCGGCTCCTAGGTGGAGGTATGAAAGCAGCTCCACGCGGCTGTCGCCCGCAGGCACCACACACTCACCCAGGGAGCGGAGCCAGTACTCAGGGCAGGGGCAGTGTGCGGAGCCCTGTGGCCCCCCACCTAGGAGCCGGACCTGCTGCTGGCCACTTCCGGGGCGCAGCACAGTGTCAGAACAGGAAGGGACTAGCCTGCCTTAGCCAGGCAGCACCGCTGACGGGACTTTTAATGGCCCGGTCGGCAGTGCTGACCAGAGCCACCGCGACCCAGTGCCTTACATTCCACAACCCAGTACTGGGTCGCGACCCAAAGTTTGAAAACCACAGCCCTGGGAGGTGATTGGTCCTTACTCCCATGCCAGAGCTGTATCCACTGGGCTGCACTGCCTCCCAAACACAGGGAAGGGAACGCTCTCCGGTCCTAATGTCATTTGGACACCAGTGTAGCTATACCAGCAAACCCTCCTGGAGGAGATGCAGCTTAGACTGGCAGAGAGGGCTCCTGCCAGTACAGTTTATACCAATTGCCCAGGCAAAATAAGCTCTCCAAGGAGAAGGACGGGCATAGCTGGTGCTGAACTAGGGGTATGTCTACACTACAAAATTAGGTTGATTTTATAGAAGTCGATTTTTAGAAATCGATTTTATACAGTCGATTGCGTATGTCCCCACTAAGCACATTAAGTCGGCGGAGTGCGTCCTCACTCCTGTGGCTAGCATCGACTTACAGAGCGGTGCACTGTGGATAGCTATCCCACAGTTCCCGCAGTCTCTGCCACCCATTGGAATTCTGGGTTAAGCTCCCAATACCTGATGGGGCAAAAATATTGTTGTGGGTGGTTTTGGGTACATGTCATCATTCGCCCCTCCCTCTGTGAAAGCAACGGCAGACAATTGTTTTGTGCCTTTTTTCCTGGGTTACCCGTGCAGATGCCATACCATGGCAAGCATGGAGCCTGCTCAGCTCACCGTCACCGCTGCTGTTGTGGGCAAGTCTACTGTGGGGGCTGCTGTGATCCAAGTAGCCAATGCAATCATTGACGTTCTGTTATCAAGGATAGTGACTCTGGGAAATGTGAGGGCCTTTTTAGATTTTAGGTGCATCATATTCCTGTCTTTTGTCGCTGGTGAAGAAGTCTTGCAGCCGTACATTCCAGTCCGATCGGCGCTGTAACACCCCATAGCACTTCTGTGGTTGACACATGTAACAGCTCCAGGGCTCTTGCTCTTTTGCCTTGGCCGAGGTACCTTGCCCTACCCGGACCTCCAAGCATTCGACACAGAAGCACCTTCAGCAGCTGGCATTGCTACACAGCAGCAGCTCCTTGCCTTCGCAGCAGACAGTGCAGTAGGACTAGGTACCATCCTTGTCGGACAGGTAACTTGTCCGGGGGTTCTGGGAACATCTTTCCCTGCCTGGCTCATAGCAACCTCCAGGGCATAGTGTATGGCTCCACCACTTCCCCTGCAACTCTGCTCTCCTGCTCCCCAGCGACAAGCTCGGCGGATCTGTTCTGGTCCTCCTGGGTGCCTTGGCAGCAGACGGTGCAGTAGGACTGGTATCCGTCCTCGTCGGACATGTAGCTTGGCCGGGGGTTCTGGGAACGTCTTCTCTGCCCAGCTCCTAGCAAACTCCAGGGCATGGTGTACAGCTCCACCACTTCCCATGGCTCCCATGGCTCATGAAGCCTGGACAGTAGTAAGGAGCAATTCAACTATAGGCTGAGCAAGTGCAGAATGGTGGTAGAATGTGCCTTTGGACGTTTAAAAGCTCACTGGCGCTGTTGGTCAGGCCTCAGCGCAACCAACATTCCCATTGTTATTGCTGCTTGCTATATCTGTGAGTGTAAGGGGGAGACGTTTATGGCGGGGTGGGAGGTTGAGGCAAATCGTCTGGCGTCCGATTATGAGCAGCCAGACACCAGGGTGATTAGGAGAGCACAGCAAGGCACGCTGCGCATCAGAAAGGCTTTCAAAACCAGTTTCATGACTGGCCAGGCTTCGGTGTGACAGTTGTGTGTGTTTCTCCTTGATGCAAACCCGCTCCCTTTGTTGATTTTAATTCCCTGTAAGCCAACCACCCTCCCCCCTTCAAAATAAACCATGCATTCTTGAAGCCATGCATTCTTTCTTTATTAATTAAAAAAAAATGAGATAACGGACAATGATAACGGTGGGGTGGGGGAGGAGGGAAGTTCAAGGCCACATTGCTTATTGTAGCCACACTAAAAATCAAACTGTTTGAATGACAGCCTTCTGTTGCATGGGCCATCCTCTGGAGTGGAGTGGCTGGGTGCCCGGAGCCTCCCCGCCCTGCGTTCTTGGGCGTCTGGGTGAGGAGGCTATGGAACATGGGGAGGAGGGTAGGCGGTTATACAGTGGATGCAGCGGGGGTCTGTGCTCTTGTTGGCTTTCCTGCAGCTCCAACAGAAGCTTCATCATGTCCATTTGCTCCCCCAACAGACGCTTCATCATGTCCGTTTGCTCCCCCATTAGCCTCAGCATCACGTCCTGCCTCCGCTCTTCGCACTCACTTAATTCTTTCCTGGCCTCTGCCACTGAATGCCTCCATGCATTAAGCTGTGCCCTATCAGTGCGGGAGGACTGCATGAGCTCAGCAAACATGTCATTGCAAGTGCATTTTTTTTGCCTTCTAATCTGCGATAACCTGAGGGACGGAGATGATAGGGGGAGCGTAGAAACATTCTACGCTCTATGATTCTGGGGGGACTGCATGGTCACCTGTGCCGCTGAGTTCGCCACGCTGACCAAACAGGAAATGAAATTCAAACGTTCCCGGGGCTGTTCCTGTGTACCTGGCTAGTGCATCGGAGTTCAAAGTGCTGTCCAGAGCGCTCACAATGGAGCACTCTGGGATAGCTCCCGGAGGCCAATACTGTCGATTTCCGTCCGCACTACCCCAAATTCGACCCAGTAAGGTTGATTTTAGCGCTACTCCCCTCATCGGGGAGGAGTACAGAAGTTGATTTTAAGAGCTCTTTAGGTTGACGGAACGGGATTGGTTGTGTGGACGTGGTCATTTCTAAATCGACCTAATGCAGCTAAATTCGACCCAACCCCGTAGTGTAGGCTAGGGCTAGTGGGGCATGGAAATGCCAGGCAACAAGCCTAAGTCGGCAGAACGCCTCGGCCTGGAATCTCTTTGGGGTTCTGCCTAGCGTGGCAGGGCCCCCCAGTTAGCAGGGAGGGCCCAGGGAGGTGCCCATGCATGTGCGTCGGTGACGGCCTCACTAGGAGCCCTGCGCAGTCGGCTCGGCTCTGGGGGAGGGAGCCGCCAGCCAGTCTGGCTCGCACATCGGCCACATGGTGAAAGGGTCAAGGCCAGTCGCCGGGGGCAGGTAGCGCGGGCCAGGAGCGTCCTTGCTGGGCCCCTTGGTGTTCAGCCAGCCTCTTGGCTGAGGGACGTCAAGGCGGCTGTGCCGATGTGTCCGGAGCTATGGAGGGAGGAGTGGGCTTGGCTCCCCAGAGCCTGACAGGGGGCTTGCTGGTGTCCTCCCCACCCCACCTTGCCCAGCCTCTCCCATGCCCCCCTTAACTCCCATCTCACCCGGCCTGCCCCCAGCCTGGCTTTCCCAGTGCCCCCCAACTCTCATTTCACCCAGCTTCCCCTGTCACCCGCCAACCCTCGCCCCCTCCACCCTCTCCAGTCCCCCTGCCCCTTTCAGCCCCCACCCTGCCTGGCCTCCTCCTTTGCCCCCTAACTTCCATCCCACCCAGTCTCCCCAGCGGCCCATGCCCCCCAACCCCCACCTCACTCAGCCTTCTCATTGTCCCCCAACCTTCACCCCACATGGCCTCCACAGTGCCCTCTGGCCTCCCCAACCCCCACTATAGCTAGCTTTTCCAGTGCCTCCCAAATCCCAACCCATCTGGCCTCCCCCATCCCCTATTCCCTCCCAGATCCCTTCCCCACCCAGCCTCCCCTCTGCTCCCCAACCCTCACCCCCTGGCCTCCATGTGACAAAGTGGGAATTTTCTGTAATATTTTTTCTGATGCTAATGCATGCCTCAGTTTCCCCCAGTACTTTGCAGTGCAGGAGGGTTAACTCTGCTCCTGGGGCAGCGCAGGAGAGATGTGGGGAGGGAGGGTGTCACCTCGCTGCCTGGCTTGTTAGAGGACTGGCTGAAACTGACCCGAATCAATGGAGGATCCAGAAAGACGACGGTAGCCCCTAGCACTGAACAGCTGACACCCCCCAACGCACTGGGCCCTGCAGAGTGGGCAGATCTCTGCCCAGGGGTCTGGCTCAGCTGGACTCGCTGGGCAGAGCTCAGGGCGTGAAGCAGCAAGGCTGGAGCCCAGGGGCTCACTCCAGGAGGTAGTGAGGCCACGTGGCCTCCCCTTGCAGAAGAGTGGGACCCCTTGGGGGGGGTCTGGCCCACTGAAGAAGGCACTGGTGAGACCTCATTTGGAGTACTGTGTGCAGTTCTGGTCTCCCATGTTTAAAAAGGATGAACTCAAACTGGAACGGGTACAGAGAAGGGCCACCAGGATGATCCGAGGAATGGAAAACCTGTCGTATGAAAGGAGACTCGAGGAGCTCGGTTTGTTTATCCTAACCAAAAGAAGGCTGAGGGGGGATATGATTGCTCTCTTTAAATATATCAGAGGGATAAATACCAGGGAGGGAGAGGAATTATTTCAGCTCAGTACTAATGTGGACACGAGAACAAATGGATATAAACTGGCCGTTGGGAAGTTTAGGCTTGAAATTAGATGAAGGTTTCTAACCATCAGAGGGGTGAAGTTTTGGAACAGCCTTCCGAGGGAAACAGTGGGGGCGAAAGACCTCTCTGGCTTTAAGATTAAGCTTGATCAATTTATGGAGGGGATGGTTTGATGGGATAACGTGATTTTAGTCAATAGGTCAATAACGTGCCATCGCTGGTAATTAGTAACAATGGTCAATGATGGGATATTAAAAGTTACTACAGAGAACATTTTCCGGAGGGTCTGGCTGGAGAATCTTGCCCGCATGCTCGGGGTTCAGCTGATCGCCATATTTGGGGTCGGGAAGGAATTTTCCTCCAGGGTAGATTGGCAGAGGCCCTGGAGGTTTTTCGCCTTCCTCCGCAGCATGGGGCAGGGGTCGCTGGCTGGAGGATTCTCTGCGACTTGAAGTCTTTAAATCATGATTTGGGGACTTCAACAGCTGAGTCAAGGGAGAGAATTATTCCAGGAGTGGGTGGGTCAGCTTTTGTGGCCTGCATCATGCGGGAGGTCAGACTAGATGATCATAATGGTCCCTTCTGACCTTAAAGTCTATGAGTCTATAAGTGGATCCTCCAAGGGACTGTTTAAAAGCTGGGGTTTAGCAACGATCTTGTGGCTCTGTGACATCTCCCCCACCCCACTCGGCTTCCCGGATGCCCCTGATCCCCCCATCCCCACCTCCCCTGGCCTCCCCATCCTGTCCTGCTCCAGGACCCGCATCCCCCCCTCCCCGGTGGGATAACACTCTTGGGCAGGTCAAAGGTCTCTGGGGATTTTATTCTCGTGCTCTGGTTGTGGGGACCCCCTAGGAGCAGAGCAGCTGGCGGGCCTCCTCCAAGCTGCTGCGGGGGTGCATGCGGCGGCGGCGCAGGCGCTGCACACTGGCGTCCACGTGGAAGCCCATCTGCTTGTCACGGATGGAGGCGTGCAGGTGCCGCTGGGTGGCCTGCATCTGCTGCACGTTGGCCGCCGCCTTCTGCATGGAGCGCTCCAGCAGCACGCTGCCCTGGGGGAGGGACAGGCGGACAGGGAACACTGTCACCTCCCTGCAGCCAGGTGAGGTACCCCAGCCTAGCTACACCTCACCCCTAACAGCCTGGTGAAGTCACCCCTCCTCCAGCAACATCGTCACCTCCCTGCAGCAGGGGGAGGTACCCCCGCCTAGCTACATCTCACCCCTAGCAGCCAGACAAAGTCACCCCTCCTCCAGCAACACCATCATCTCCCTGTAGCAGGGTGAGGTACCCCTGCCAAGCAATGCTGTCACCCCTACAGCCATCACAGCCAGGCAAGGTACCCCCACTCAGCAACACCATCACTCCCCTATGGCTGGGGAAGGTATCGCTGCCAACCAATGCTGTCACTCCTACAGCCATCGCAGCTAGGCAAGGTATCCCTACTCAGCAACACCATCATTCCCTACAGCCGGGCAAGATATCCCCATCCAGTAACTCCATATAGCTGGGCAAGATACCCCCAACTAGTAACACCATCACTCCTGAAAGCCCCCTCAGCTGTGCAAGGTTCCCTTGCCCAGAAAAACCATCACCCCCATAGCCATCCCAGCAATGCAAGGTACCCCCATCCAGCAACACCTTCACCCTCATACAACTGGGCAAAGTACTCCTGCTCAGAAAGACCATC
>NW_020664772.1:516257-518865 GCF_002925995.2 Terrapene triunguis
TCACCCTCATACAACTGGGCAAAGTACTCCTGCTCAGAAAGACCATCACCCCCTATAGCCATCACAACCAGGCAAGGTACCCCCAGATGGGCAACAATGCCGCTCCCTGCAGCCGTACCAGTGGGTGCAACCACTGGAAATTACCTGGGTGAGGATCTGGGCCTCAGGCAGTTGGGTGCCCACATGGCGCTGGTACACCCGCACCAGGGGCCGAGTCAGCTTCTCCCGCGCCTCCAGGTACTGGCTGGACTCAGGGCCCTAGAACAATGTAGCAGGGGTCAGAGCAGGGCAGCCTCACCTGGAGGAGCCCCCTCCACCCCCAGTCGGTCCCTTCTTCCCCTGCCTATCCCCTGGGTGCCCCCAGCCAGTCTCCCCTTCCCCTGCCCATCCCCCGGGTGCCCCCAGCCTGTCCCTTCTTCCTCTGCCCATCCCCCGGGTGCCCCCAGCTGGTCCTTTCTTCCTCTCTGTCCATCCCCTGGGTGCCCCAGCTGTTCCCTTCTTCCCTGCCTGCCCCCCCAGCAGAGTGTCACTCCCTGCCTGCCCCCAGCTGGTCCCCCAGTAAGAATAAGGCCTTTGTCTGTAGCCATATTGCAAGTCCTAAAGCCTAAGGCCTTCCTTTGCACCCAGATTAAAAGAGCCGCAGCCATTAGCTGAGAAGCAGGAAGTCACATCCTCACATTCCATCTAAATTACATTAAAACAATGTAATATCAGGCTGTTAAGAAGGACACCCCGTCCTAATGGCACACACTATCACCAGATAAAGAAACAGATCTTAAGATGGTTAAAGAAAACTTAGTTTGACAGAATTGTGTCTATCAAGAAATCACTTATCAATAGTTGTGGTTGTGAAATCCTCATTTCTTTATTGTTTTGTCATTATGGTCCCCACTTCCCTGTTGTTTGTCTGTATGACCTCTGTCTGGTTCTTTAATTGTTTCTGTCTGTTACATAATTAATTTTGCTAAGTGTAAATTAATTAAGGTGGTGGGGTAGGATTGGTTAAAAAAATTGTTACAATATGTTAGCATTGGTTAGTAAAATTTTAGTAAAATGATTGGTTAAACTACAGCTAAGCAGGCTTCAAGTTTCACTGTATAAACTGGGGTCCAAAAGGAAGTTCTTTGGGAACCAACTCCAGGACACAGCCCCAAGAACAGAGCGGCCAGACATCAACACCCTGCCAATGACACCGTGCAGAACCTGGAGTCCCCCAGATGACCTGATCCTGACGGGCCATCAAGAAAAGTTCATCTTATTGGGAGTGGTGAGCATTTAATGTGTGGTGTGTGCATTCTGGTTTTTGGTGATTGTTAGTAAATAGAGGTTACGTAGGATATTACTGTGCAGGGCTCTTTCACTGGTAAAAGATCCCGTAAACCCCTCAAAAGATTAAGCCCTGAGTCCACAGGGAAAGGATGTTTGCCTGGAGCCCATGGAGGGGTAAAGTTAGGTGTCTTTTGCCTGGAGTCCTAGGAACTGGAAAAGAGTTGGGGTGCCTAAATAAAGAGGGTTAAGCCTTGAGCCCTAGGAACTGGGTAAAGGTGGGTGCCCTAGAGTGTGTGAGTAACAGAGAATTTTAGCAGGTAACACCCCTGCCCGCCCCCCAGCAGTGTCACTCCCCGCCTGCCCCCAGCTGGTCCCTGCCTGCCCTCCCAGCACAGGGTCATCCCCTGCAACCCCCTCCGCCCCCACTCACCATGGTCATGCCCTGGGTGATGCCCAGCTCCCCGTGGAAGCGCTGGCAGCGGTTCAGGGTGCTGCGCATGCCCCCCAAAGCCATGTAGAGACGCTCCTGGCCGGGGAGGGAGCACAGGATGAGGTGTGGGGGGCACGGTGGGTCCCCGCAGGGATGGGTCACCCCACCCCTCAACCCCCAGGTTTGGAGACCACACCAGAGACCTTCCCCCTAGCCTGTAGGTGGGGCCTGAGTCCCCCGTGTCCTCCCAATGGGGGTGGGGCACAATCAGTCCTTTAGTGTGCCATCCCCTGCCCCAGCAGTGTGGATCTGGGCCTGTGGGTCTGATATAGGGATGGGGGCATGAGGGCAGTGTGGGGCAGGGGCTGTGGGGCTGGTATAGAGCTGCCTATGGGGATGGGGGGAGTGTGAGGCAGGGGCTGTGAGGCTGGTATAGAGCTGGGGGGATGGGGGAGCATAGGCAGGGACCGTGGGGCTGGTATAGAGCTGGGAGGATGAGGGGAGCCTGAGGCAGAGGCTGTGGGGCTGGTATAGAGCTGGGGACATGGGACAAGTGTGGGGCGGGGACTGTGGGGCTGGTATAGAGCTGGGGGGCATGGGGGAGCATGGGGCAGGGGCTGTGGGGCTGGTATACTGCTGGGGGCATGGGGGAGCGTGGGGCAGGGGCTGTGGGTCAGGTATGAGGATGGGGTAACATGGGGCAGGAGCTGTGGGGGTCTGGAGGTGGGGATGGGGAGAGCATGGGGCAGGGGCTGTGGGTCTGGGAGGGGGATGGGGAAGCATGGGGCATGGGCTGTGGGTCTGGTATAGAATTGGGGGGATGGGGGGAACATGGGGCAGGTGCTGCGGGGCTGGTATAGAACTGGGGACATGGGAGAGTGTGTGGCAGGGGCTGTGGATCTAGTATAG
>NW_020664772.1:518875-538795 GCF_002925995.2 Terrapene triunguis
GGGAGAGCGTGTGGCAGGAGCTGTGGGTCTGGTATAGAGCTGGGGGGATGGGGGAGTGTGGGGCAGAGGCTGTGGGTCTGGTATTGAGCTGGGGACATGGGGGGGGGCATGGGGCAGGGGCTTTGGGCCTGGTATAGAGCTGGGGAAATGGGGGGGAGTGGGGAGGGGCTGTGGGTCTGGTATAGAGCTGGGGACATGGTGCTAGCATGGGGTATGGGCTGTGGGGCTGGAGGGATAGGGGGAATGTGGGGCAGGGGCTCCCCCAGCCAGGCTGAAAGCCCCACTGGTTTGGGGCTCCAGGCGATTTATGGGGCAGGTATGAGGAAGTGGGAATTTTCTGTTATAGTTTTATGATGTTTGCGTGTGCCTCAGTGTCTCCTCACTTGCGCAGGGCTCCTGGGGGCAGGGGCGGGGCCGGGGCCGGACTGTTGGCTCTCCGGATAGGTCAGTCTGAATGAGGCCTGGCTGAACTGGCCGAGGCCGACCCCGGCTCAGTGGCGAATGCACCTGGACAAGGGGAAGGCCAATTGCCCAGCCATGCACCTAGTGCCCAGCGCCCCAGAGGGAGCTGGATCCCCCGCTCTGCTCAGGGAGGCTGGGCACAGACTGGGCTGGAGCCCAGGGGCTCTGTCTAGGAAGCAGGCCCGCCAACGGGGTGGGAGTGGGGGCAAAGGGGGCAATTTCCCAGGGGCCCAGGCATTTTAAAAGGGCTCCTAGGCACGCGCAGCGTGGTACCGGCGGCAAAGGCAGGAGCAGGGTGAGGGGTTCCATGGGGGGCAGTGTGCGGAGGGGCAGAGGCAGGTGGAGGGGTTCCATGGGGGCAAGGGTAGGAGGAGGGATGGGGTTCTTTGGGGGGCAGCATGCGAGGGGACAGGGGCAGGGGGACGGGTTCCATGGGGGGGGCAGCATGTGAGCGGCAGGGAGAGAGGTTCTGAGGAGGGCAGCGTGCAGAGGGTAGGAGGGGCGGTTCTGTGGGGGACAGGGGCAGGGGTTCCGTGGGGGCAGCATGTGGGGGAAGGGATATGGGTTCCATGGGGGTCAGTGTGCGAGGGGCAGGGGGGAGGGTTCTGGGGGGGGCGGCGGGGGGGGGGGGGGGGCCAGGGGGCGGGGGGGGCAGGGGGCAGGGATTCCGTGGGGGGCAGCTTGTGTGGGGGCAGGGAGCATGCCTCCCCCGCATACCTTGAGCACCAGGGTCTCGTCCATCTTGCGCTGCAGGCTGCCATCTAAGGCCTCCTGGGCCTGGTGGCGCGAGGCCGTGGCCTGGGCTGTGGCTGCCCTGAGCGTGGCCAGCACCTCCTTGGAGCGCAGGGTCAGGCACCGTGCCTCCTCAATGGCCGCCGCGCACTCTGGAGGGACATGGGATCAGAACTGCCTCAGTGAGGCTGGGCTCAAAAGTGGGGCGCAATCAGGGTACTCATGGGCTATGGGGGGGCTGAGTGGAGTGGGGGTCCCTGGGGGTACACAGGGGATGAGGGAGCTCTTGGGGGGGCTGAGTGGGGTGGGGGTCCCTGGGAGTATGCATGGGCTCAGGGGGGCTGAGTGAAGGGTGGTCTCCAGGGATACACAGAGTCTCTGGAGGGTCTGCGGGGGGGGGGGTCCCTGGGATGGGGTGGGGCCAGGCCATACCTGGTGTGTAGGGCCCAACGGGGCTGAGCTCGTGAGTGGGGGCTAATGGTGGTACACAGGGGCTGAGGGGGGCTCTTGGAGGGCTGTGGAGGGTCCCTGGGGTGGGGCGGGCCAGGTCATACCTGGCGTGTAGGGCCCGACAGGGCTGGGCTCCGGGGTGGGGTTCCTCACTACGAAGGGGGACGGGGGACGGCTCAGGCTGAGCCAGGACTCGCGCTCGGCTTCCAGCAGCACCATGCGCAGCGGCTGCCCCAACAGCTCCAGCACCTGTCCCCGCTCCTGGCACAGCATGCCCAGGGTTTGCTGGCACCTGCCCAGCGCCTGGCATGGGGGACATGGGTCAGTGTGTTCCCCACACCCTCAAACCCCCACACCCGCCCAGCGCCTGGCATGGGGAACAGGGGTCAGTGTGTCCCCCACACCCCTCATTCCCCACATCCGCCCAGGGCCTGGCACAGGAAACACAGGTCAGTGTGCCCCCCACACCTGCCCAGTTCCTGCCAGAGAGCGCGCCAGTGTGAGTGCCCAGCTCAGAGACAGCTGCGAGCAGAGGGACCAATCTCTGCAGCACCTCTCTCGGCACGAGACTGTGGAGGGCCCAGCAGGGCAAGGGGGAAGCCATGGGAAGGGGGGGTGGAACCTGGGCAGGGAGGGGTGGAAGGAGAGACGTGGGGCAATCCCTGGGATGGAGCAGGCTCCGGGGGCGAGGCGCCCTGACCGCAGGGCAGGCTGACGACTGGTAGGCAAAGAGCACGGCGAGGGACAGAGCAGGGGACTCAAGACAGGCCAGCAGGGGACGGCCCGAGGGGGTGCAGGTTGGCTGAGCTGCTCCCTTTGGGATGGGATTTGGTGGGGGATGCCAGGGCAGCCCAGTGAGAGGGGCAAACGGGGAGACACCGGCAGGGAGCTGGCACATCAGGCGCCCAGGGGAGGGGCCAGCGCCCAGTCTACGATGGGAAGATGCCCCAGTGGGTAGCATGGGCAGGGTAGACAGCCCAACCTGTCACTACGGGGTTCCCAGGCTGCGGCCCAGAGGGGGGTGGGCTCCCTGCCAGCCACCAGGGAGATGACAGTACTCCTGGCCCTGACGTAGTGGGCTAAGGGCTGCTGGCGTCCCGCTGAGAAGAGTCCCCGGCTCCAGCACCTGGCCCAGTGCCCCAGGGGGTGCAGAGTGGGACATTGGACTGTGGGTTGCTGGGCTTTTCGGTGCCTGGGATGGAGTGCTGAGTACACCGCGGAGCCCAAGCCCCTGTCAGCAGGGGGCCCAGCAGAAAAAGGAGCTGGTAGCCCAGCCCCAAGGGGGCATGCTGGCAGGGATGGCAACCCCCCGACACACCTGCCCACCCACTGCCAGATCGACCAGGCAGTGCCCAGCACCTGCCCTGGCATCTAGTTGCTGTCTAGGCCTTTGGCCCCCATCCCGGCCCCACCTTGAGGTGCGCCTCCGACATGTCCATGTCCCCCTCCAGCTCCACCTTCAGCCTCTGCAGCTCCTTGTGTTCCCACCGCAGCAGTGCGTCCACTTGGTCTGGGGCCTGCACCGCGGGGGGACGAGCAGAGACGGGGGCAGAGTGAACGCTTAGCCCCCGGCAATGCCAGCCATTGCAGGCTTGGTGCTGGCTGCACTGGGGGGATCTGGGCTGGGAGCAGGGCTGGGGGTGTGTAGTAGGGATATGGGGCAGGGAGTGGATAGGTGTGGGGTTACCACCTGCTCTGTGGGGGGGGCGGTGTCCACGGGTGGCTGTGTTGGGGGGGTGACTGTGAGGGATATGGGGCACGGGGAGGATGGGGAACATCAGGGGACTCTCATCTGCTCAGTGGGGGCTGTGCTGGGAGGGGATGTGGGGTACATGGGAAGGATATGGGGTCCATGGGGCTCTCACCTGCTCTGTGTGGAGGTGTCGTCGGTGCCCGTGACAGGTTGTGATGGGGGGTGATGGGGCATAGGGGGTGGATAAAGAGTGTGTGGTGAAATATGGGGGACTTCTCACTAGTTTGGTGGGGGATTGGTCCCGGTGCCTGGCCATGCTGGGAGGTGGTGGGGCACAGCGGGGGATATGCAACATGGGGGTATCTGGGGCATGGGGGGGCACAGAGGGTGGGGGGCTTTCACTGGCACAGTGTGGAGCTGATGCCTGCACCTAGCCCTGTGGGTATGATATGGGGCACAGGGGGCTCTCACCTGCTTAGTGGGGGGGCGGGGGGGGGGGGGGGGCCAGTGCCAGCACCTGGCCATACTGGGGGAGTGGCACGGCTTGGGGGAATACAGGGTGTATCGGGGATATGGGCCATGGGTGGATGTCACCCGCTGGTGCCTGTGTCTGGGTGTGCTGGGGGAACATGGAGTGCTGGGGCTATGGGGCACGGGAGGGATACAGGGCAGGATATGGAGTCTGGGGGGAATGGGGAGTGGTGAGATATGAGGTGGGGGCTGTCACCTGCTCAGTGAGGGTGGGGGTGTCAATGCCAGCATCTGGCCATACTGGGGGGTGATGAGCACGAGGGGGGGATATTGGGTGTGGGTGGATCTGGGATCTGGGGGGGCTCTCACCTGCTTGGTGGGGAACCGGTGCCCACGTCTGGGCATGAAGGGGGGGACATGGGGCGTGGATAAGGGGTGCGGAGAATATGGGGCACAGGGGATATGGAACATATGGGGATACAAGTTATTGGAGCTCCCACCTGCCTGATGGGGGGCTGGTGCCCATGCCTGGGTGTGCTGGGGGGTTACAGGATACGGGGGATACAGGGTGCAGGGTGATAGAGGGCACAGGGGAAATGGGGCGCGGGGTATATAGGGTGGGGGCTCTCACCTGCTTGGCTGGGGACTGGTGCCCACACCTGGCCATGCTGGGGGGATACGGGACACGGGGGATACAGGGCGCGAGGGGATAGAGGGCACAGGGGATACGGGGCATGGGGCGATGGAGGGCACAGACGGGAAAATGGTGTGCGGGGAGATACAAGGCGTGGGCTCTCACCTGCTCGGCCGGGGGCCGGTGCCCGCGCACCAGGGCACTCTGCTGGTTGGTGAGCAGCGCGGTGCGCACCTTGGCCAGGGCAGCATCGAGGCGCTGGCGTGCCAGGTTGAGGCGCTTGGCCTGCTCGTTGAGCTCGGTGAGCGCCTGGCGCAGCCGGCTGACCACCAGGCGCACGGCGCTGGCGTAGCGGGCAGCCAGCCCATTGCTCTGGCTGGCGCAGTGGTCCCGGAAGCAGGGCAGGGGCAGCTGGCTCACCCAGGGTGGGGGCTTCATCTTGCTCTTCCACAGCGTGATGCCCGGCCCCTCGGGCGGCTTCTCCAGCGTCTCACCAGCCGCCGTCACGTCCAGCTTGAAGCGCCAGCCCTGCAGCCGTGTGCGGCGCTCATAGGGTGTCTCCTGGGGCTGGCCTGAGGGGTGCGGTGGGCGCCACTGTGCCACCGCCTCCCGCCAGCAGCGCCCCCGCAGCTGCTGCGCCGCCCGCACCGTGGCCTTGGCCTCATTGCGCCAGGCCTCCGGGCCCGCCCGGCCCCGCAGCAGCTCAGCGGGGGGCCCCATGGCCAAGCTGGGGGGAAAAGAGGGGTCAGCACCTCCTGGCTTGAGGGACCCCCTCTGACACAGACAGCCAGGGTCCTGAGCCCCGCCCCCTAACCCCTTCAAGGTGCCTTCCGGCCTGGGACCACCCAACTCAGGGTTACTCCAGCCCCACGGTGTGTGAATGGGTCTGACACAGGGCAGGGGATACTGGGCTGCCTAGGCCTATGGGTCAGATTCAGGGGCCAGGGAGAAATGGGGGGATAAGGGGCTGGCTACCTGGTGGGTCAGATCTGGGGGCAGGGAGGGGTGGGGGGAATAGGGGACTGGCTGGCCGCTGGGTCAGACCTCAGGGGCAGGGAGGGGCCGGAGACTAGGGGTCTGGCTGCTCCATGGTCAGAGCAGGGAGAGGTGAGGGCTAGGGGTCTGGCTGTCCCGTGGATCAGAGCTGGGGGTAGGAATGGGCAGGGGGCTGGAGGTCCTGTGGTCAGGGCAGGGAGAGGTGGGGGGATAGGGGCTGGCTGCCCCATGGTGGCTCTCCCTGCCTGTGAGGTGCTTTCCTGTCTGATGTGGGATCAGGCTGAACCCGATTCCCTGTGCCCCACGGGTGGATGCCCCAGTGCCAGCGGTGCTGCCAGATCCCGAGGGCTCCTCCAGGGCACCCGCCTCCCTCCTCGCCTGCACCGCCTATCAGGGTCTGTGCCTCACCGTGGAGACGGTTGCCACGGCAGCGGGCACTTGCCTCACAATGCCCCTGTTCCATGCGGTTGTATGTGGGGGGGATCCGTCTCACGTGGCCTGGAGGGAAAAGGGGGGTGCCATGGGGGGATCAAACCCTCTGAGCCAGCGGGGAGCAGACGGATAGGATTTTGCCCCTGGTACTGGGCCCGGTCCTGGTGGGGGAGCTGCGGGGCTGGACAGTGTCTCTCCAGGGCAAGGGGTTGGAGTGACACCATAGTGCGGGTAAGGGTCTCACTACTGCTGCCAGCGGGGGGAGAGCTCCCGTGCACACAGTGCACACGCGAGGACAGCCTGGGCTACCCTCCCCTAGTGCCCATAGCTGGGGAGAGCGGGACTAGGGGGCAGAGAGCAATGCACTCTGGGAAGGGGGCTCCCACCACCTGGCCAGCTGGGAGGCAGGAGGCCAGAGCCTGGTGCTCGGAGGACCAGGGCTGGGGGATGCCCTGCTTGCCGCCAACGCCAGGCCCGGGCACACCGTCACTGTGACATGCGGCTGTGCAGACCCTCCATAGCAGGACCAGATGCCGTGACCCAGGGGTTTGCCATGGCATTTGGGGCAAGTTGTGAGCCTAAACTGGGCCTGCTAGGGGTGGGCAAGAGCACAGCCCCTGGAGGGGACACGCCCGCCCTCTTCTGCCAGCCCATCCCCCAGTCCTGGTGATGCCTCCGCCCGCACAACCCCGTCCTGATGGGATATGCTTTAGGGATTATTGCGGGGCAGTTCTCCGGCCTGTCGCTCAGACTGGATCATGGGCACAGAGATCCCTTCTGGCCTGGGAATCTCTGAACCTACGACAGCCCCCTGCTACCCTTCCACCTGGCCGTGCAGGCCCAGGTCCGAGCTTTCTCCCTGGGTCTGCCTGTCCTACCCTGAGTCTCATCCTGGCTCCCTTCCCCCCCAGGTCCCCATCATCCCCGCGGTGAGGTCATCGTGCTGCAACTTCTTCAGCAAGAGGTTCACAGTGGGGGAGGAGGGCTGGAACCCTGGGATCAACCCCCTCCCATGTGGGGGCCCTACAGCCCCCCCCCCCATCCCTGGCTCTCCTCTCCCCATCTCTCCCTCAGGGGAATGCGCTGTCCAGATCCTCCTACAGATGCCGACACAGGGGCTGGGCCCAGATGCCATCACTGAGCTCATAGAGTGCGCACAGGAGCCATGCTCATCACCTTCCAGGAGATATTGGGGGGGGGGGGGGATCAAGGGAAAAGAGGGCACCAAAGAGTGACACCCCTCCCTGACCCCAGCACCAGTCACTGACCTCCCCCGGCCTGGGCCCCAGCACCAGAGAAAATAATATCCTCCCAACATGGGGTGACTTCCTCCACAGAGTGAAAGGAATGACAGTATTCTCCAAGCTTGCAAATTCCTTTAGCCAAAGAAAGTGTTCAGCTGACTCCATTTCTCACAGCCTCTGGGAGATTTTGCTTTCGAAGATGACCTTTTGGAGTTACCGAGTACCTGAAATTTTCCCAAGGAAGATGGCAGAACTGTTAACCAATACAAATTGAGTTGTAGTTTTCATGGACAATATTTTGATATATGGGTTTGCAATGGAAGAAGACCATGAAACTCTCAATGTAGTTCTAACCCTAACCAGTCAGTCCGGATGGAAGCTAAACAAGGAAAAGTGCATTTTCCGCCTATCCTGATCTGAGATTGTGGGACAGGCAATAAACAAAGATGGACTCAGTCCTAGCCCTGAGAAACTTAAAGCAATCCGAGAATTGAATGCCTCAATGAACACATCAGAACTGAGATGTACTGGGGATGGTAAATTACCTTGATTGATACCTACCAGACCTTTCTATAGTGACAAACCCACTCAATGTTTTTAGAGTATGCGCAACCTGCCTCAGGCGGCACGTGACCAGGGTTCATCACTGAATTTGTTCCGCTGGTTGGATCATTAGCTTCCCTGGCCCGGGCTGGGTACTGACGGGGAGCGTGACATGCCCCCCACCCACTGAATGAGCTGTTAACGTCCAACACTTCTTGGCTATGGGGGCCAAATGAAGCCATTGCCTTCAAATAGGTAAAAGAAATTATCTCAACCCATCCAGTTCTCAAGTACTACAATGTGAACAGACCCACCAGGGTCAATGCAGACGCAAGAAGCTATGGCCTGGGTGATGTATTGTTGCAACAATACGGATCTTAGCAGAAGCCAGCTGCATTTGGTTCTCACATGCTCACAGCAGCAGAAAAGTGTATGCACTGGTTGAAAAGGAGTGCCTGGCACGCATATGGGCTTGTGAGAACTTTTACAGATATCTGTGTGGGTTGGATTCGTTCACACTGATAACAGACCATAAACTGCTTGTAACCCACATCAACAGAACAGACCTGGATCAAGCACGCTGAGTTGCCAATGTCTGTTGTGAAGGTTAATGAGACTTAACCCAATTGCTAATTAAGTTCCTGGGAAGAATCTGGTGGTAGCAGACACCCTGTCATGGAACCCAGCATCACACTCAATTACCTGTGAGCTCGAAGATGACGTAAAGGCATATGTGGAGGCTGTGGACACGTACAGAGCAGAGTCAGAAAAGAGGCTGCACCAGCTCCAAAAAGCAACCTTGAGAGACACACAACTTCAGGAAGTTCTAAGTTATCCTAGGGGCGGCTGGCCTAAGTATCGACAGGACACTAAGGAAGTGACAAGGGACTACTTTGCGGTGCATGGACAATTAAGCGAGTCAAATGAACTCACGATTAAAGGCAATTGCATTGTGATTCCAAACGAAATGAGAGGACAAATCCTAAACCTCATCCCTGAAGGACATCAAGGATTGACTGTGAACAGGCCAACCAGTCAGCGTGGTGGCCAGGCACCAGCAAGGACATATGCAATGAAGTATCTACATGTGAACATTGCAGAACTAACAGACCAACACAACACCTCTACCAGCCACGCCTTGGAAGAGATTGGCTGCAGATTTATGCAGATTCAGAGGACCTGGTTAGCATGGACTATTTTTCCAGGTATATAGAAATAATGTACTTGAAAGTCACATCAGGTTACAGTGTTATCAAGAAACTGAAGTATGCTTTTGCTCAGTTCGGTGTTCCAGAACATCTAATGATAGACAACTGACCACAATTCACTGCAGCAGAATTCAAGTAATTCCAAATGAAATAGGATTTTGATCACATTACTAGCAGCCTAGATTACCCACAAGTGAGTGGAGAGGCTGAGCGAAATGTACAGACAAGCAAGAAAATCCGATAGCAGGAAGATCCATTCCTTGCTCTCCAGAGCTACAGATCAACACCAACAGCAGCTACTGGATGCAGTCCAGCACAACTCATGATGGGAAGACAACTCAGGTTCTTTTCCAAAGTCAGGACAGTAGTTCTATCTCGAAAGTGGGCAGAGATGAAGAGAGAAGCCAAATTGGATAAAAAGGCTAAAGAGTTTTCGAACACTTTTACAGCAGACATCACTCAGTTAGGCCTGGTCTACACTAGGCGTTTATGTCGACTTTAGCGCCGTTACATCGACTTAACCCTGCACCCGTCCACACCACGAATCTATTTAGTTCGACATAGAGCTCTCTTTAATTCGATTTCTGTAATCCTCCCCAACGAGGGGAGTAGCGCTAAATTCGACATGGCCATGTCGAATTAGGCTAGGTGTGGATGGAAATCGACGCTAATAGCTCCGGGAGCTATCCCACAGTGCACCACTCTGTTGACGCTCTGGACAGCAGTCCGAGCTCGGATGCTCTGACCAGCCACACCCCGGGAAAATTTGAATTCCTTTTCCTGTCTGGGCAGTTTGAATCGCATTTTCTGTTTGGACATCGTGGCGAGCTCAGCAGCAGTGGCAACAATGCAGAGCTCTCCAGCAGAGAAGGCCGTGCAATCTAATAGAAAGAGGGCCCCAGCATGGACTGATCGGGAAGTCTTGGATCTCATCGCTGTGTGGGGAGATGAGTCCGTGCTTTCCGAGCTGCGCTCCAAAAGACGGAATGCAAAGATCTACGAGAAGATCTCTAAAGCCATGGCAGAGAGAGGATACAGCCGGGATGCAACGCAGTGCCGCGTGAAAATCAAGGAGCTGAGACAAGGCTACCAGAAGACCAAAGAGGCAAACGGATGCTCCGGATCCCAGCCCCACACATCCCGTTTCTACGAGGCACTGCATTCTATCCTAGGTGCGGCCGCCACCACTACCCCACCACTGACCGTGGACTCTGAGGATGGGATATTGTCCAAGGCCGGTTCCTCAGCGGACGGGGAAGAGGAGGAAGGAGATGAGGAGGACGAGGCAGTCGACAGCGCTTACAACGCTGATTTCCCCGACAGCCAGGATATTTTCATCACCCTCACTGAGATCCCCTCCCAACCGTCCCCAGCTGTTATCCCAGACACAGATTCAGGGGAAGGATCAAGCAGTAAGTGTTTTAAATATCTAAACATTTATTTATAACATAACTGGCATATTTAAAATATTAACAATTGCTAAAGTGCTTTAAACCATGTAAACATTTTTTTACAACATAACAGGAACATTTAAAATATTAACAATTGCTAAAGTGCTTTAAAAGTTGTAAACCTTAAAGTGCAACAAAACGGGAATATGTACAAAGGGTATCTCATGATTATTCTCTCTTTGGGCGCTTCAGTATTTAGTCCGAACTATTTTAAAAAAATTTCACAATGTCCGCTTCTTCATGATTATGCTGCCCAAGACGCTCCACTCTTTAGTCCCTCCAAGGCCACCTAAGCCAAAAACTGGTCAATATATCCGGGGATAGAGGCGAGATCCTCTGGGGAGAACTCCTCATAGGCCTCCTGCAAGTACTTTTCCAGCCTCATGAGCAGGTTCCTGGGTAGGGAGAGCTTATTAGGCCCCCCGTGGTACGAGACGTTTCCCTGCCACAACGCAAGCAGGTACTCGGGGATCATGGCCTTGCACAGCAGTGCAGCATATGGCCCCGGTTTCTGCAGGCTTTCCCGAAGCATCCTTTCCTTCTGGTTGTCCGAGACCCTCAGGAGGGTGATGTCGGTCATGGCGCCCTGCTTTGAATTAGGTAGGGGAAAGTTAGTATTGGGACTGCTTGCCCGTTCCTTTACAGAACGGTAACCGCCGGTTTACAGCCACGCGGTTTATAGCCGCGGGGGGGTGGGACAGGGACAGAGTTCATGCTTGCAGGATTGCTGCCAGCAGAGACTCGCATTGCTTTCTATGTGAAAGGAGGCCAGTGCCACTCTTAAAGTTTTAAGCAGCCACAAGTCTACGGCTTACCATGTTTGCCAGCTAGACAAAGTCCGGTGTCCTGCCCCGCTCCTCAGCTCGCCATAGCAAGACCGCAGGCACTGTAGGCGAGGGCCGAAAATTCGACCTTGTCCTCAGTGCGCGTGTGATAGGTGCTCTGCATGCTCTTGTTCACAGAGAAAGACTATGTTCTCTGTTCACAGATACATTGATCTGTCTCAGGAATTCACTGCCTTTTTCCAATTCCCACAGCCACATCTGCCCAGAGGCTAGCGCACATTAGGAGGAGGAAGAAGAGGACACGGGAAGACATGTTTGCTGAACTAATGGGATGCTCCCGAGCACAGGCAGCCCAGCAGACACAGTGGAGGGAGAACTTGTCCGAAATGCACCGGGCAAACATGGAACGGGAGGAGAGGTGGCGACAGGAGGACCGGCAGGCGACTCAAACGCTGCTTGGACTAATGAGGGAGCAAACGGACACGCTCCGCCGCCTTGTGGATGTTCTGCAGGACCGGAGGCAGGAGGAGAGAGCCCCGCTGCAGTCTCTCTCTAACTGTCCTGCCCCGCCACCAAGTCCCATACCCCCCTCACCCAAAGTCCAAACACGGAGGGGCGGCAGGGGCCGTGAAAACTTTCACTCCACCCCTGCGGACTGCTCTAGCACTAGAAGGCTCTCATTCCCCAAAATTTGAAAAGTCCTTTCCTACCCGCCTCACACAAGACCCCGTCCAAGTTTCACCCCTCCGTTCCATGTGCGGTTGTTAATAAAAAATACGTTTCTGTTCATTACTGTTTCCATCCTCTTCTTTTGGAGGAGAGTGTGTCTGAAGGGGGGGGGGAGGGGCTTGGTAATTGGACAGGACAGTCACTTTTAGCAGGGGGCAGGTCCAGCAGCAGGGCACATACACAGTGCAGTGACTAGTTACCCTGGTCAGTCTGGGAGGTGGTTTTCATGTTCTGTGTGGTGGTGGGGGGGGTTGCTCTGTGACTTTGTGGCGGGGGAGGGCAGTTACAGATCTTATGCAGCGGTCCTTACCCTGGATCACAGAGCCGCGCAGCAGGGGATCTGTACCCTTCCTCCCCCTGCAAGACAGTCACATAGCCGACACATACACGCAGTCCCGCCCAGGAGGGCTGGCAGCCTCCGTTGAAACAACCATTCCACCACCGCGGAGCCTCTCATTCCTGGAGTTTAGAAGCATCATTTGCATCACAACACTAAACCCGCCCCCCGCCACAGTCTGCGTCCCAGGTTTAAAACATTCCCGCGAAAACAGTAATAAAGACAACGGTGTCCATTAACAAAACAGAACAGATTTTATTTTTTGGGAAGGGGGTGAAGGGGGTATGTAACTGGAGAGGATAGTCGACGGCAACTGGGTAAAGAAACGGGGGCAAGTTCAGCTTCTGTGTCCACAAACTTAAAAGTCACTGGGTACCCTGCTCAGTCTTGAAACTGGCTTTCAAAGCCTCCCGGATGCACAGCGCGTCCCGCTGGGCTCTTCTAATCGCCCGGCTGTCTGGCTGGGCGTAATCAGCAGCCAGGCTATTTGCCTCAACCTCCCACCCCGCCATAAAGGTCTCCCCCTTGCTCTCACACAGATTGTGGAGCACACAGCAAGCTGCAATAACGATGGGGATATTGGTTTCGCTGAGATCACAGCGAGTCAGTAAGCTTCTCCATCTCCCCTTGAGACGGCCAAAAGCACACTCCACGACCATTCTGCACTTGCTCAGCCGGTAGTTGAAGAGTTCTTGTTCAGTGTCCAGGGCGCCAGTATACGGCTTCATGAGCCAGGGCATTAGCGGGTAGGCTGGGTCCCCGAGGATCACAGTAGGCATCTCCACATCCCCAACAGTTATCTTGTGGTCCGGGAAGTAAATGCCTTTCTGCAGCCGTCTAAACAGACCAGAGTTCCTGAAAACGCGAGCGTCATGAACCTTGCCCGGCCATCCGACGTTGATGTTGGTAAAACGTCCCCTGTGGTCCACCAGTGCTTGCAGCACCATTGAAAAGTAGCCCTTTCTGTTAATATACTGGCTGGCCTGGTGGCCCGGTCCCAGGATAGGGATGTGAGTCCCATCTATAGCCCCACCGCAGTTTGGGAATCCCATCGCGGCGAAGCCATCTATGATGACCTGCGCGTTTCCCAGGGTCACTACCTTTGACAGCAGTACCTTGACGATTGCCTTGGCTACTTGCAGGACAACAACCCCCACGGTAGATTTGCCCACGCCAAAGTGGTTCGCGACTGACCGGTAGCTGTCTGGCGTTGCAAGCTTCCAGAGGGCTATGGCCACTCGCTTCTGGACAGTCAGGGCTGCTCGCATCCGGGTGTCACTGTGCTTCAGGGCAGGAGACAGCAACTCACAAAGTTCGAGGAAAGTCCCCTTCCGCATGCGAAAGTTTCGCAGCCACTGGGATTCATCCCAGACCTGAAGCACTATGCGGTCCCACCAGTCCGTGCTTGTTTCCCGGGCCCAGAATCGCCGTTCAACAACATCCACATGCCCCATTGCAACCGTGATGTCCTCGGCGCTGGGTGTCGTGGTTTCAGACAGGCGTGTGCTACTCTCGGAGTTCAGGTCCTCACCCCGCTGCCGTAGCCTCCTCGCCTGATTTCTCTCTATCTGCCTCTGGGAAAGGTGGATGATGAGCTGCGAGGCGTTGACAACGGCCACAACTGCAGCGATGGTTGCAGCGGGCTCCATGCTCGCAGTGCTGTGGCGTCCGCGCTGTCACTGACCAGAAAAATGCGCGTACTCATTTCCCGCCGGCGCTTTCAAGGAGGGAGGGAGGGCGGGAGTGACGATTGGGTGACGACAGTTACCCAAAAGCACCCTCGAGACATTTTTTCACCCAGAAGGCATTGGGGGCTCGACCCAGAATTCCAATGGGCAGCGGGGACTGCGGGAACTGTGGGATAGCTGCCCACAGTGCACTGCTTCCAATGTCGACGCTTTCCCCGTTAGTGTGGACTCACAAAATCGAATTACTGTCCTTAGTGTAGACACACACGTTCGACTTTCTAATATCGATTGCACATATTCGATTTAACTAAAATCGAACTACTCTCGTAGTGTAGACATACCCTTAGAGAACTGTCGGCTCTGGACTGTGTTGGTGTCAAACAGGATGGAGAACTCCAGTTTCATGAAGAAAAAGAATTCAGTGCCCAGATCGTATGTGATCGAGACTGACAGGGTGAGTTCAATAGGAACCATCGACATCTACAGTGTATACCTCAGAAAGAACAATTGGCAGAACAAACTCTACACACTAGAAGAGAGAAACTCAAGGCTTCCAGACCGACCACAGCCATTCATTACCACCAATGGACAAGCAGATGACTAAGCTGTTATGTGTTTGGGATGTGTAATTAGAAAGCCAGTACGATTCAGAGATACTTAACTGACTATTCACTACTGAACTTCAAAGACAATGTGATAGTGTCAATAGTGTATGGTAGGAATGTAAAACGTAAAGACAGAGATGTATTGGAATGCTAAAAATGTATTACACTTCTCAGCTACTAGGTGTCGCTGTGTGCAACATACCTTTTTTACGTTCACCTCAGCCACACCTGGCAGACCATTAAAGGATCTTATGGCGGACACATCTCTAGTGTGTCTCTCTGAGCCCTGGACTACACTACGAGTTTAGGTCGAATTTAGCAGCGTTAGATCGATTTAACGCTGCACCCGTCCACACGACGAAGCCATTTTTGTTGACTTAAAGGGCTCTTAAAATCGATTTCAGTACTCCTACTCGACGAGGGGATTAGCCCTCAAATCGACCTCGCTGGGTCGAATTTGGGGTAGTGTGGACGCAATTCGATGGTATTGGCCTCTGGGAGCTATCCCAGAGTGCTCCATTGTGACCGCTCTGGACAGCACTCTCAACTCCGATGCACTGGCCAGGTAGACAGGAAAAGCCCCGCGAACTTTTGAATTTCATTTCCTGTTTGCCCAGCGTCATGAGCTGATCAGCACAGGTGACCATGCAGAGCTCATCAGCAGAGGTGACCATGCAGTCCCAGAATCGCAAAAGAGCTCCAGCATGGACCGAACGGGAGGTACTGGATCTGATCGCTGTATGGGGAGACGAATCCATGCTATCCGAACTCCATTCCAAAAGATGAAATGCTGGAATATTTGAAAAAATCTCCAAGGCACGAAGGACAGAGGTTATAACAGGGATCTGCAGCAGTGCCGCGTGAAACTTAAGGAGCTCAGGCAAGCCTACCAAAAAACCAGAGAGGCAAACGGCCACTCCAGGGCAGAGCCCCAGACATGCCGCTTCTATGATGAGCTGCATGCCATTCTAGGGGGTGCCCCTACAACTACCACCCCCATACGTGGACTCCGTCAATGGACTCTCATGCAACAGAGATGCAGATTTAGGCAATGAGGAGGAGGAGGACGACGTTGAAGTTAGTGCACAGCAAGGAAGCGGAGAAAATGTTTTCCCCGACAGCCAGGAACTGTTTATCACCCTGGACCCAGTACCCTCCCAACCCACCCAAGGCGGGCTCACGGACTTTGAAGGCAGCGAAGGCATCTCTGGTGAGTGTACCTTTGTAAGTATTGTACGTGGTTTAAAAGCAAGCGTGTTTAATGATTAATTTGCCCTGAAGACTTGGGATGCATTCGCTACTGGAAATGTCTGTTAACATGTATGGGGATGGAGTGGAAATCCTCCAGGGACCTCTCAATGAAGCTCTCCTGGATGTACTTCCAAAGCCTTTGCAAAAGGTTTCTGGGGAGGGCAGCCTTATTCCGTCCGCCATGGAAGGACACTTTACCACACCAGGCCAGTAGCACTTAGTCTGGAATCATCACATAACAAAGCATGGCAGCGTATGGTCCCGGTGTTTGCTGGCATTCAAGCAACATCCGTTCTTTATCTTTCTGTGTTATCCTCAGGAGAGTGATATCATTCATGGTCACCTGGTTGAAATAGGGGAATTTTATTAAGGGGACATTCAGAGGTGGCCGTTTCTGCTGGGCTGTTTGCCTGTGGCTGAACAGAAATCATCCCCGCTGTGCACCACGCGGTGGGGGGGGGGGGGGGGGAGAGAGAGAGAGGTGAAGCGATCATCCCAGAGAATAGGGTGGGGTGGAGGGCTTTAGTTGGGTTTGTGCTGCACGTTAACCCGAAAACCACAGCCCCTCCTTTTAAATGGCCAACCCATTTTAAATGGCCAACCCAACGGGTGCTTGGTATGGGACATGAGGGCGCTGCTGTTTGAAACCATTCCAACATGGAATTCCAACTGGCAGGCCCTCAATATAAGAGTCAAAATGCGACCTTGTAAAGAAAGCACACGTGCTATGTAATGTTAACAGCTTGGTTCACCATGGAAGAGTCTACCCATTGTTCTCTAAAATGTGTCTTTTTAAATACTACACTCCCTTTTTTTTCCCTCCCGCAGCTGCAAATGTTTCAACGCTCGCTGTATCGTCTCCATCCCAGAGGCTAGCGAAGATTAGAAGGCGAAAAAAACGCACTCGCGCTGACATGTTCTCTGAGCTTATGCCGTCCTCCCACACTGAAAGAGCCCAGCAGAATGCGTGGAGGCAGACAATGTCAGAGTGCAGGAAAACACAAAATGAATGCGAGGACAGGAGGGACCAGCGAGAGGAGATGTGGTGTCAGCGTGATGAAAGGAGGCATGAAGCAATGCTCAGGCTACTTGAGGATCAAACTCATTCTCTGGCGTATTGTTGAACAGGACAGGCAGCAGGAGGAACACAGACCGCTGCTGCAGCCCCTGTGTAACCAACCGCCCTCCTTCCCAAGTTCCATAGCCTCCTCACCCAGACGCCCAAGAACGTGGTGGGGGGGCCTCTGGCCACCCAACCACTCCACCACAGAGGACTGCCCAAGCAACAGAAAGCTGGCATTCAATAAGTTTTGAAGTGCAGTTAGGCCTTGTCCTTCCCTCCTCCACCACTCCACCCGTTGCTTCCCTCCTCCCCCACCCCTCCCAGGCTACCTTGGCAGTTATCCCCCCATTTGTGTGACAAAGTAATAAAGAATACATGAATTTTAAACAACGACTTTATTGCCTCTGCAAGCGGTGATCAAAGGGGGGAGAAAGGGGGAAGGGGAGGGCGGTTGTTTTACAGAGAAGTAGAGTGAACCAAGGGGGCGGGTTTTTATCAAGGAGAAACAAACAGAACTTTCACACCGTAGCTCCCTGGCCAGTCATTAAATGGTTTTCAAAGCTTCTCTGATGCACACCACACACTGCTGTGCTCTCCTAATCGCCCTGGTGTCTGGCTGCACGTAATCAGCGGCCAGGCGATTTGCTTCAACCTCCCACCCTACCATAAACGTCCCCCCCTTACTCTCACAGATATTGTGGAGCACACAGCAAGCAGTAATAACGATGGGAATATTGGTTTCGCTGAAGTCTAACCGAGTCATTAAACTGCGCCAGCGCGCTTCTAAACGTCCAAATGCACATTCTATCACCATTCTGCACTTGCTCAGCCTATAGTTGAACAGCTCCTGACTAGTGTCCAGGGTGCCTGTGTATGGCTTCATGAGCCATGGCATTAAGGGGTAGGCTGGGTCCCCAAGGATAACTATAGGCATTTCAACATCCCCAACGATTATTTTCTGGTCTGAAAAGGAAGTCCCTTGCTCCAGCCGTTGACACAGATCAGAGTTCCTAAAGATGCGAGTGTCATGTACCTTTCCCGGCCATCCCACGTTGATGTTGGTGAAATGTTCCTTGTGATCCACCAGTACTTGCAGCACCATTGAAAAGTACCCCTTGCGGTTTATGTACTCGCTGCCTTAGTGCTCCGGTCCCAAGATAGGGATATGCGTTCCGTCTACCGCCCCACCACAGTTAGGGAATCCCATTGCAGCAAAGCAATCCACTATGACCTGCACATTTCCCAGAGTCACTACCCTTGATAGCAGCAGGTCAAAGATCACTTTGGCTACTTGGATCACAGCAGCCCCCACAGTAGATTTGCCCACTCCAAATTGATTCCCGACTGACCGGTAGCTGTCTGGCGTTGCAAGCTTCCAGAGGGCTATTGCCACTCACTTGTGAACTGTGAGGGCTGCTCTCATCTTGGTATTCTTGTGCTTCAGAGCAGGGGAAAGCAAGTCACAAAGTTCCATGAAAGTTCCCTTACGCATGCGAAAGTTTCGTAGCCGCTGTGAATCATCCCAGACCTGCAACTCTATGTGGTCCCATCAGTCTGTGCTTGTTTCCCGGGCCCAGAATCGGCATTCCATGGCATGAGCCTGCCCCACTGTCACCAGGATGAACAAATTGCTGTGGCCCGTGCTTTTAGAGAAGTCTGTGTCCATGTCCTTATCCCTCTCGTGACCGCCCTGCTGTCACTGCGGTCGCCTCCTCGCCTGCCTTTGCAGGTCCTGGTGCTGCATACACTGCAGGATAATGCACGTGCTGTTTACAGTTCTCATAACTGGTGCGGTGATCTGAGCGGGCTCCATGCTTGCCGTGCTATGGCGTCTGCACGGAAAAAAGGCATGAAACAATTCTCAGACGTTGCTCTCAGTGAGGGAGGGGCGACTGATGACTGTAGCTATCCCACAGTTCCTGCAGTCTTCGCCAACCATTTGAATTCTGGGTTGAGATCCCAATGCCTGATGGGGCAAAAACATTGTCGCGGGTGGTTCTGGGTACATGTCGTCAGCCTCCCCCCCACCCAGTGAAAGCAATGGCAAAAAATCGTTTCTCGCCTTTTTTTCCCCACTGTCGTCGTATGTCTCCTAGGTGCTGCTGGCAGATGCGGTACTGCAGTGCTACACAGCAGCATCCCCTTGCCTTGTAGACAGCAGACGGTACAGTATGACTGGTAGTCATCATCATGGTCCCATGGGTGCTCCTGGCTGGCCTCGGTGAGGTCGGTCGGGGGCGCCTGGACAAAAATGGGAATGAATTCAGGTCACTCTCTTCTTTAAGTTTCGTCTCATGGAGATTCAGTCCTGCCTGGAATATCATGCCAGCTGGAGGCTTCTGCCTCAGGCTGCTCTCCCAGTCGGCAGCACCGTGCGGTTGCACCTACCCCAGCCTACCCCTTGCTCCCATGGCTCATGAAGCCTGGACAGTAGTAAGGAGAGGTCCAACTATAGGCTGAGTAAGGGCAGAATGGTGGTTCATTCTGCTTCCCTGTAAGCCAACCACCCTCCCCTCCCCCCTTTGATCTCTGCTTGCAGAGGCAATAAAGTCAGTGTTGTTTCAAATTCATGCATTCGTTGTTAATTTGTCACACAAATGGGGGGATAACTGCCAAGGTAGCCTGGGAGGGGTGGGGGAAGAGGGAAGCAATGGGTGGGGTAGTTGTAGGGGCATCCCCTAGAATGGCATGCAGCTCATCATTTCTGTGGGATGTCTGGGGCTCTGACCTGGAGTGGCCGTTTGCCTCTCTGGTTCTTTAGTAGGCTTGCCTGATATTCCAGGCAGGTCTGAATCTCCAGTAGACAAAACTTAAAGAGAATGACCTGGGGAGTCATTCCCATTTTTGTCCAGGCGCCCCCGACCAACCTCACCGAGGCCAGCCAGGAGCACCCATGTCTGCCCAAGCGCCCCCGACCGACCTCACCGAGGCCGGCCAGGAGCAACTAGGAGACAGCAGCAGACGGTACAGTATGACTGCTAACCGTCTTTGCCAACTTGCAAAGGCAAGGAGCTGCTGCTGTGTAGCCCTGCAGTACCGCATCTGTCAGCAGCACCCAGGAGATGTATGGTGACAGTGAGCTGAGCAGGCTCCATGCTTGCCGTGGTATGTCATCTGCACGGGTAACCCAGGAAAAAAGGTGAGAA
>NW_020664772.1:538895-539379 GCF_002925995.2 Terrapene triunguis
ACCCACGACAATGTTTTTGCCCCATCAGGCATTGGGATCTCAACCCAGAATTCCAATGGGGGGGCGGAGACTGCGGGAAAGCTACCACAGTGCAACGCTCTGGAAGTCAACGCTAGCCTTGGTACTGTGGACACACACCGCCGACTTAATGCGCTTAGTGGGGACACACACAAATGACTGTATCAAATCGATTTCTAAAAAATTGACTTCTATTAAATCGACCTAATTTCGTAATGAAGACATACCCTGAGAAGGAGTGAGTCTATATCTGGTACTGGTGCCTGGCCTGCTAGTAGCAGCCCTGCAACCTCCAGAGCACGAGGTGTACATGACACATTGGCCCCAGCAGCAGGCAGCAACACCCCCTGTATTGTATTCATGCCCAGGGTGCCAGAGGCACGGAATTTCATTTTTTGGGTGGCTGCTCCACTCAGGGCTGGCTCTAGCTTTTTTGCTGCCCCAAGCAGCAAAAAAAAGCGCCGCC
>NW_020664772.1:564379-593161 GCF_002925995.2 Terrapene triunguis
GCCCCAAGCACCAGCTTGTTTTGCTGGTGCCTAGAGCCAGCCCTGCTTTGAGCGCCTAGGCGGAGTAGGTGTGTCCATTGCAAGTCCAGTCTGCTCCTGGCGTCTCTCCTCCAAGGCCTCACTAGATGTCAGGGGAGAGCTCATCCTGACCCTGAGTGGGTTTGCTTTCAGATTTAGGATAATCTCCAGCACTAGATCTGAGTGGGGGATGGTCTATTTCAAGAAAATCCCTTATGCAACAAAATCTAGTTCTTCATTTGACGAAGGAAGATGCTCCAAAGCAGCCCCTCCCTATGCGGGTTGGCATGGACGTGCTGTCAAAGTTACCAGCAAAGGTTATAAATCCAGGTTCTAAAGTGAATCCAGATTAAAGGCTTGTGCTCCTGGAATTTCTTTCTAGAATGGCTCCAGGGGATATTTCACTGCAGTTTAGGGTGACCAAGTGTCCAGTTTTGGACCAGAACACCCAGTCAAAAAGGGATCCTGGCAACTCCCGTTAGCACCGTTGACTGTGCAGTTGGCGGCTTCGCCGCACAGCGGGGCTGGCAGGCTCCCAGGTTGGGAAGCAGCTGGCATGTCTGGCGCAGCTCCCATTGGCTAAGCCAGGCCAGGGGAGAACTAGTGCAAGCACGACTCGAGTGCTCAGCAGGCGGCTGTTGAGGGGTTGCATGGCTCGCGCTTCTCCCGCTGCTGCCTGGCCCTCTTCTCCTCATGCGCCTCCCTCGTGTGGCTGGGCTCAAGCTGCAGCGCATGCCCTGCAGCAAACTGCAGTCTGTCTCTAGCCCCATTGCCGGCACCCAGGAGTTCGAGGCATGTGTATCCTCATCTCTGAGTGCTGGGAATGGGGCTGCACCCCCATCTCCCTCACTGCATCCTTCCCCATCCCAGCCCTTCCCCCTCATCCCCCTCACCGCATCCATCCCATCCTGTCCTGCCCCCCACACCTACCCATCCCAGCCCTGTACCCCTTACAGTGCTCTCCCACCCATCCTCTCCACCTCCCAGAGCCGCCACCCTCATGGCCCTCTTCCTCCACAGCCCTGCACCCCATTCACCTCCATACACTGCTGCACTCCCATTATGTCCCTATACACCCCTGTGCCCCCCACATTCTCATGCACCTGTAGCCTTCTGCCTCCCCCTGCATCCCCATCCACCCCACATGTCCCCCACACCCCTCCTCTCTGCTTCACTTCCCCCTCTCACCTCTACCCTGCTCTCATCTTTGCCTTCTTTCCCTCCCCATCCTCTCTCCTCCACCCCACCCCCCAACTTTTCCCTTCCAGCCCACCCTCCTCCATTCCCTGCTGGGTGATCTAGGCAGCCCCTGGAAAAGTGTATGAAAAAGTGTTTCTGTGTAGGCAAGTGTGTGCATGCATGCATTGTATGTGTGTAAGAGACTGTGTGTCTTTGTGTGGGGAGGTGCGTGTATTGCCATGTGTATATACCTGTGTGAATAAAATTTGCAGTCTAACTCTTTGACTTTTATTCCTTTTGCTGGCTTGTGCACAAAAAAACTGATGACATAAAATATGTGTATTCATTTCATAACAAGTTTTTAAAAGAGAAGGGAACTCGAAGAGAAATGTATTATTTCTTAAAAAGTGAATGTTGTTGACTAGTAATTGCAGCAGAGCCAATGGATCATACATTTCTCCCCACCTTTGTCTAGCTACATTACAAACTATTGCCGACTCTCTCTTTTTATGTGTATGTCCAGCACCTACCACCCTGAAGCCCTGATCTTATTTGGGGTCTCTAGGCATTAAACAACAATTTTAATATTAAATAATGTGAAAGTATATGTGTTAGTGCATGCTAGATGTGTACACATGAATACACGTGTGTATCTGCATGTAGGTATGGGAGTCCGTTTCCACAGATTTATTTACATAGGTATCTGACAGGTGCATTTCTGTGGTTGTGCTCTATGGATGTGTATTTGGGCTTCAGGAGTGGGCCTTTAATGGATCCATTGCAGCTGTGATAATGTGTGGTAATTTTATGTGTGGAATTAGGACAATAACTTTAGTGAACAAAAAACATGGAGCTGGTTACAAAAAATGGAAAGAGGGGAGGGAAAGAATCATGAAAACCTTTGTGAAATTTCATTTTTTTTTAAATTACTAGGGCTATTGATTAATCACAGTTAACTCACATGATTAACTCAAAAAATTAACTGCAATTAAAAAAATTAAACGCAATTAATCACACTGTTAAACAATAGAATACCAATTGAAATTTATTAAATATTTTTGGATGTTTTCTACATTTTCAAATATATTGATTTCTATTACAACACAGAATACAAAGTGTACAGTGCTCACTTTACATTATTATTTTTTATTACAAATATTTGCACTGTAAAAATGATAAACAAAAGAAATGGTATTTTTCAGTTTGCATGGCACTTTTGTAGCCGGCGCTGCAAGGTATTTACATGCCATATGTGCTAAACATTCATATGCCCCTTCGGCCACCATTCCAGAGGACATGCTTCCATGCTCATTAAAAAAATAATGCATTAATTAAATTTGTGACTGAACTCCTTGGGAAAGAATTATATGTCTCCTGTTCTGTTTTACCCTCATTCTGCCATATATTTCATGTTATAGCAGTCTCGGATGATGACCCCAGCGCATGTTCATTTTAAGAACACTTTCACGGCAGATTTGACAAAACGCAAAGAAGGTACCAATGTGAGATTTCTAAGGATAGCTACAGCATTTGACCCAAGGTTTAAGAATCTGAAGTGCCTTCCAAAATCTGAGAGGGATGAGGTGTGGAGAATGCTTTCGGATGTCTTAAAAGAGCAACACTCCAATTCAGAAACTACAGAACCTGAACCATCAAAAAAGAAAATCAACCTTCTGCTGGTGGCATCTGAAACAAATGATGAAAATGAACATGCGTCGGTCCGCTCTACTTTGGATCGTTATCGAGCAGAACCCGTCATCAGCATGGACACATATGTTCTGGAATGATGGTTGAAGAATGAAGGGACATATGAATCTTTAGCACATCTGGCATGTAAATATCTTGCGATACCAGCTACAACAGTGCCATGCAAACGCCTGTTCTCACTTTCAGATGACATTGTAAACAAGACGTGGGCAGCTTTATCTCCTGCAAATTGTAACCAAACTTTTTTGTCTGAGCGATTGGTTGAAGTAGGACTGAGTGGACTTGTAGGTTCTAAAGTTTTACATTGTATTATTTTTGAATGCAGTTATTATTTGTACATAATTCTACATTTGTAAGCTCAATTTTCATTATAAAGAGATTGCACTACAGTACTTGTATTAGGTGAATTGAAATATACTATTTCTTTTGTTTTTTACAGTGCAAATATTTGTAATCAAAAATAAATATAAAGTAAGCACTGTACACTTTGTATTCTGTGTTGTAATTGAAATCAATATATTTGAAAATGTAGAAAACGTCCAAAAATATTTAAATAAATGGTATTCTATTATTGTTTTAACAGTGTGATTAATCGCACGATTAATCGCGATTAACTTTTTTAATCGCTTGACAGCCCTAAAAATTACCCTTTTAAACTATTTTGCTGCCAGCTCTAGCATCCTGTAACAAATAAAACCTGAACTTAGCATAATACAGCTGTCAAAACAATAAATGTGCCTGTTTGGGCCTTGCAGTGAAAATGAGCATGTGAGAGACGGTGGGGGATGGAGTGAGCAGGGGGTGGGGCCTTGGGAAGAGGCAAGGCCTCAGGGAATGGGCGGGGCAGTGGGCAGGGCAAGGGTGTTCGGTTTTCTGGAATTAGAAAGTTGGCAACCCTAATCCAGTTCCCCTTCCTCCTCAGGCTGAATTTGGAAGTATTTTACCCACGTGCCTATTTTAATCCACTTTGAAATCACCCAGCAGAAAGAGGGCACAATTATTTATTTTTATTCAGTTTCTAACCTCCCAGTCCCCCAGATTTGTGGCCTTTTGATCTTCCTATTCAAGAGCCCAAAGAAAATCCCCTCAATTTCTCTTCCTGAATCATATTTAAAAATGTTGACAGGATGTTGCCGGGTCAAATTGGATCCCAGGCTTTTTTATTTATTTACTTCAAAACAAACCTTCAGCCTGCTCCGTCATTTGAAACCCTCCGACTGAAATTGAACGACAGCTGCTCTAGCTTAGCCAGATGTTACTGGTCTGGATGGAGAAACTAGTTTGGTGTAATTCTCCAGCCTGTGCTATACAGGAGGTCACACAGGAGGGTCCCTTCTGGTCTGGGAAGCTGTGAAAGGCTTCGCAGAGGAATGGAGGCTGCCTCAGAACTGAATTGTGGCAGGAACATGGAGACAGCCACCAGCCACCCTCCCATGTCCTGGGAATGCTGGGGAGGTAGAGCTGAGGGTTTGAGCGGCATGTTGTGGGCATCATGGCTGATATAAGCAGGCGGGAGCCGGCCTCCAAACCTGGCTAAAAGACCCCCCGAGTGGCCCATAGTTAGGAGGTGCAAGGATGGCTTAAAGCCACCTTAGAGCCTGCCCTTCCCCTGACAGGTGCGGCGGAAGCTTTCTAACAGTGGGAGGGGGTCACCGATGCCCAAACCATGGCCCCACCCCCTGCACCGCCCCTTTCCCCTGAGCCTCCGCCGCTGCACTGCCCGTTCTCCCAAAGGCCCACCCTCATGCCACTCCTTCCCCTGAGGCCCCGCCTCCACATCACCCCTTCTCCCCAAGTCCCCGCCTTGCGCTGCCTCTTCCCCCTGAGGCCCTGCTCCCTCACCGCCTCTTCTCCCCAAGGCCACCCTCCCCGCATCACTCGTTCTTACAGCCAGCAAAAAGTGGGAGGACCATAGCCCTCCCCCCCCCATTCCAGTGCCCCTTGGTGCAGCACAGAACTAGATTTGAAGGCCATAAGCGACCATAACGACCAGCAAACACCCTCCTCCAGGGATGTGTCTGGCTGAGCTAGAGCAGATCTCTTAGAAACAGACGGGCAACCTCGATTTAAAAGAATCCACGTGACTGATGGAGAATTCACCATTTCCCTGGGACAGCTGTGCCATGGGCTAATTCCCCTAATTGCTGTCAAAAAACTGCACCTTATCTCCAGTCTGAATTTATGTAGCTCCAACTTCCAGCTGTTGGATCTCATCCTACCTTTGTCTGCTAGATTAAAGAGCTCTCTGCTACCAGACATCTCTTCCTATTGACTGGGATCAAATCACACACCAATGTTAACGTTCTCCTGGATAATCTAAATTTACTGGGTTACTTTAGTATCTCACTGTCAAGCAGGTTTTCCAGACCTTGACTCATTCTTGTGGCTCTTCTTTGAACCTTTCCCAATTAGTCCACACCTTTCTGAAGTGCAGACATCCCAAGTGGACAACAGCCCATCCCAGCAGTGATGTTACAGGCCAAATAAAATTCACCACCATAGTAAATCGAGAGTGGGAAAATGGTAATGGAAACATTTGTGATGGCTTTTTGTGGGAAATGATTTTTTTCTGTCTCACTGAAGGAAAGTGAAAAATATGTTTTTATAAAAATTGAAAGGACAACAGATCTCAATCGGAATGATGTTTGTAGATGAAGAACAAAAACCTCCTGCAACATTTCAAATGAACTTGGGCCTGGTGATACAGAAATTACGGCCCTGTCCCTGCATTTGGAGCCTGGCTCTTGCGCCGATCAGGCTGCAGGGTTGGTGCCTGGGAGCTGAGGATCTGAAAGTGACTATGAAACGAGACCTCCAAAGCAGCCTCTTTAAGGAATGTCAAGGGTTTTTACTGGGCTCTTTGCCCAGGAGGGCAAACTGGACTCTACGCAGTGAATGATGTTCCAGACACAGCTGGCACCAGGGGAGCACATCCACCCTGCAACTCCTCAATAGTCTGGGAGAAGATCTATGTCACCAATAATTCCTCCCGCGCCATCCCTTCATCTACACACGTCCATCAGAGAGATTTAGAAAAGCTGATGTCTTAGGAATCAGAGTCAAATCTTCAGGAGAGAAAGAGAGAGAAAGAGATTCCTGCCCTATTCTTAGTATTATCCCCTGGAGCAGCCAAGAGCCATGTTAAGACCCGTATTTAGGACCCATGCTCCTGGAGCTGTATGATTGCACCAGAATCTCAGCTGTCAATTTAAGCCCTCAAGGTTGGGATCAAATGCTAGGAAATGTGACATGAGTGTAACTGGCACAATGACACTGCCTGTGTCTGCAGAGAGCCTGAGCCAATTGCTGCGAGGGGGGAAGCATTTACTTTACCCATCTTTGCCACGAGCTGTAGGTGGGAGCACAAATTATTTATTAGTAATGATGAATTTGATGTCATTTATTTGATCTCTAGCTCTAGGTTTCAAGCTAGGATGTTCGGTCAAGGGAAATGTAACTGCATATGGAATAAAAATTATACTTTTAGTTAATCTTCATCTTTCACATAATGGACCAGATCCACAGTTGATGTCAATGGGCATAGCTCCGTTGGAGTCAATGGGGCCAGATTCCCAGCTGGTGTCAATGGGCTGTAGCTTTTTTGGAGTCAATGGGTCCAGACCCCCAGAAAGTATCAATTAGCTGTAGCTCCATTGGGGTCAATAGACCAGGTCCCCAGCTGGTGTGAATCGACATTTCTCCATTGGCTTCATTGGTGCAAGCCCATTTTATAGCAGCTGAGGTTTCAGCCCAATATTTTTTTCACTTATCTCCTCAGTTCCCAGAATTTTACCTTGTCGTTTCCCTGGTTCCGATAGCAGATTCTCTAGAGGAAAGAAAGAGTGAAAGATGTGACATCCCATTGTATGTGTGTTATCAGTCTTAGGGTTTTGTTAATAAGAACATGAGACGGCCATACTGGGTCGGACCAATGGTCCATCTAGCCCAGTATCCTGTCTTCCGACAGTGGCCAATGCCAGGTGCTTCAGAGGGACTGAGCAGAACAGGCAATCATCCAGTGATCCATCCCCTGTTGTCCACTGCCAGCTTCTGGCAAATAGAAGCTAGGGACACCCAGAGCATGGGGTTGCATCCCTGCCTATCCTGGCTAATAACCTTTGATGGACCTAACCTCCATGAACTGATCAAATTATTTTTTTAACCCTGTTATAGTCTTGGCCTTCACAACATCCCCTGGCAATGAGTTCCACAGGTTGACAGTGTTATGTGAAGAAATACTTCCTTTTGTTAGTTTTAAATCTGCTGCCTATTAAATTCATCAGGTGACCCCTTGGTTCTTGTGTTATTGGAAGGAGTAAATAACACTTCTTTACTTTCTTCACATCATTCATGATTTTATAGACCTCTATCATATCCCCCCTTCGTCATCCCTTTTCCAAGCTGAAAAGTCCCAGTCTTTTTAATCTCTCCTCATATGGAAGCTGCTCCATACCCCTAATCATTTTTGTTGCCCTTCTCTATACCTTTTCCAATTCCAATATATCTTCTTTGAGATAGGGCGAACACAACTGTGTACAGTAGTCAAGGTGTGGGCATACCATTATGATATTTGCATTATGATATTTACTAATAATTTTCATTATGAAAATTACGATGCATTGTGATATTTACTGTCTTATTATTTATCCCTTTCCTAAAGGTTCCTGACATCCTGTTAGCTTTTTTGACTGCCACTGCACATTGATTAGATGTTTTCAGAGAACTATCCACGACTCCAAGATCTCTCTTTTGAGTGGTAGCAGATAATTTAGACTCCCATCATTGTATATGTATAGTTGGGCTTATGTTTTCCAATGTGTATTACTTTGCATTTATAAACACTGAATTTCATCTGCCATTTTGTTGCCCAGTCACCCAGTTTTGTGAGGTCCCTTTGTAGCTCTTTGCAGTCTGCTGTGGACTTAACTATTTTGATTAATTTTGTATCGTCTGCAAATGTTGCCACGTCACTGTTTAATTCTTTTTCCAGATCATTTATGAATATGATGAACAGTACTGGTCCCAGTACAGACCCCTGGGGGACACCACTACTTACCTCTCTCCATTCTGAAAACTGATCATTTATTTCTACCCGTTGTTTCCTGCCTTTTAACCAGTTACTGATCCAGGAGAGGACCTTCCCTCTTACCCCATGACAGTTTACTTTGCTTAAGAGCCTTTGGTGAGGGACCTTGTCAAAGGCTTTCTGAAAGTCTAAGTACACTATATCTGCTGGATCACCCTTGTCCACATGCTTGTTGATCCCCTCAAAGAATTCTAGTAGAGTGGCGAGGCACGATTTCCCTTGACAAAAATCATGTTGTCTCTTCCCCAACAAATTGTGTTCATCTATGTGTCTGATAATTTTGTTCTTCACTATAGTTTCAACAAATTTGCCTGGTACTGAGGTTAGGCTTCCTGGCCTGTAATTGCCAGGATTGCCTCTGAAGCCTTTTAAAAAAAATTATGTTAATAAGCTATCCTTTATTCATCTGGTACAGAAGCAGATTTAAATAATAGGTTACATACCACAGTTAGTAGTTCTGCAATTTCACATTTGCGTTTCTTCAGAACTCTTGGGTGAATACCATCTGGTCACTTATTATTGTTTAATTTATCAATTAAATATAATAAAAATATAATAATAATAATAAACAATAATAATATCTCTTGTCCCTTCATTCCTGAGAAAGAAAGGACTGAGGTTTATAGATTGATAGAGTCCAAGGCCAAAAGGGACCATTGTGATCATTTAGGCAGGGGATCGCCTGTATAACACAGTCATAGAAACTTAATCAGTGAGTCCTACACCTAGCCCATAGCTTGTGATTGAGCTAGAGCATATCTTTTGGAAAGAGACCTCCAACCTCAATTTTAAAAATTTGCCCAGCTTCCTTAGAAATCCCAGGCTTCAAATGAATCCAAATTGGATGTCTTTGTAAGGCCTTGTCTACACACAAATATTGTACTACCTAAACTACACCCGCATAGTGAAAGTGACACAACACTCCCGTAGTGTGGAAACAGTTAAATCAATAGTTTATTCTTGTATTTGACGAGGATAAAGCAGTACTCGTCTAACTGTGTCTACACTAGGAGTTGAGCTGATGTAACTAGAAAAATCATACTCCTAACCGAAACAGTTAAACCCATACAAAAACTGTGTGACCAGACCTAAGAAATACAATAAAGAGAGCCAGAGTCCGATCTTTCTAAAGTGTCAAGTTTGCAACTGGTAAGTTTCCAGAGCTTGGCAAAGATTATTAGTTTGGTGTCACTTTTAACCATCAATTTTTTTCTGCTGACTGGGAAAGACATGTATGGAGAGACTGCAGCTCTCCATTGGTTGCAGTTTGTTTGGGGTATTGTTTTACTCATTAAAAAGCAGCATCTCATTAAAAAGCATCTGGGTGATTTAGGTTGGCTAGCTGGAGTAGATTGGAGAGCAACAACACATGCCCTGTTGCCAGTGTGTTTCATTGTTCCTTATGTAGGAAAAAAAGAAGTTTGTTAGAACAAGCAAAAATGTATTTATGGGCAGCAGGGGATGGATCACTTGATGATTACCTGTTCTGTTCATTCCCTCTGGGGCATCTGGCATTGGCCACTGTCAGAAGGCAGGCTACTGGGCTAGGTGGACCTTTCGTCTGACCCAGTATGGCCATTCTTATGTTCTTAAGCATGAAAACTTAAAAAAATTTCAAACGCCTTCCATTTCCAAAGCAGATTAATTTTTTCCCTGAAGTTTTCTGTAGATTTTGTTTTCACTCAAATGTTGTTCTTTTCCAACATCGGTCAATCACAGAAACTGAAAATATTTCCATTTTGGGAATAACCCAACAAACCCGCCATGTGACTGAGCTAGCCAATCGAAACTGGCAATCTGAAAACCAGAAATGGCTGTGGATAGCCAAAAATAGCCAGAGTTATGACAGCTGATGCTACCAGCTGTTTTTGGAAGGGATATTGAACCTCTTGCTCCAGAGTTTGGGCCGATCTTTAGCTATTAGAGACCAGGATGAGATCTAAATCGCGGGGCAAATTATCCCACGTCTGCCACTGTGGAGTTTACACTTTCCTCTGAAGCAGCTGCCGCTGGTCATTATCAGAGATGGGATATGGGGCTAAATGGGTTGCGGTTCTGATCCAGTCTGGTGCCTGATACCTATGTTTCTATGCCAAACAAATCCTCTGCCCATCCAGAAAGCAGGGGGTGGGGGGGGAAGTCAAGGAAATCTTAGTGGGTTTTGCCAAAAAATAATTCCATTTTGGGGGGGCAAATGCAGCCTTTCTCCCCAAAATTTTTTAATACAAACTTTCAACCACCTCGTCTTGCCAATTTTTCTCACAAGTTTCATGACACTTGGTGTTTTCTTAAGCCCCTTTCCCATTTACCTCCTCCCTGAACTCCAGGTGTCAGGTGAGAATCTTTAGGAAAGTAACTTTCATGCTGTGCAGGGGCAGAAAAAAAGTTCACAGCACAACCGTTATAGGCTCACAACCCGGAAGATAAATAACCAGAACCCAACATTAATTATTTTGAAAATTTCTTGATCTCTAAGCCAATGTCATGATTTTTGGGGAGCTGGCTCATGACTTTTGACTGCTTGGGGTTAGCAGTATTGTAGCTCTGCTACTGATATGTACATAGGCCTGGCTCACCCCTTCCAATGGAAATCGCAATAGGAGCAGGTGGACAACTCCTGGAGGCTCTCCTTGCAGAGTTGTCCTCTGAGCGTTCTGTTGGAGGACACAGCCAAGAACTCCTTGATGGCGCCAATCTTCAAGGAGGTTCTGTATGGACACAAGAGTGACTCTGAATCCATTCAAGGGTTTCATCAAGGAAGCTATGACCTTGACTCCATCACAAAAGGCCAGTGATATGTCATTTAATATTAGGACTGGACCCAAACTCCAAATTATCCTTAATCAAGAATTTCACATGCAACGAAAATCTTTTCTTTAGTTTGAAATTTGTTGTGAAGCTTTTTTTTAAAATGGGAAAAACACGGAAACAAAATGAACACTTTGGGTTTGTCTCAAATTTTTCTGTTTAAAATAATCCACACACACACAAAAATACAAACAAAACAAAACTTGTCCACTTTGTTTCAAATTGAAAAGGTTTGGTGCTGCTTTCAATTTGCAGAATGGGCTTATTCCTGGTTTACACCGGGGTGAGCGAGAGAGGAATTGGCCCCAGTGACATTACTCCTGGTTTACACCAGGGCGAGTGAGAAGAGAATCAGCCCCAGTGATTCCAGTGGGGTTACTCCTGATTTACACCAGGGTGAGGGGAGGGGAATAAGCCCCAGTGACTCCAGTGGGGTTACTCCTGGTTTACATGAGGGTAAGCAGGAGAGGAATTGGCCCTGGTGACTCCAATGGGATTACTCCTGATTTATACCAGGTGAGTGAGGGGGAATTGGCCCTGGTGATGCTAATGGGAGTTACTCCTGATTTACACCAGGGTTAATTAGAGGGGAATCGGTCCCTACATCTGCACACAAATACTGCGTCTGCCAGGCTGAGCTGCCCAACTCTGTGAAAGACAGTGCTTTAACTGCGGCCAAGTTACCCAGGTAGGGTTGGGCCTGCTGGAGAGCTGGTTAAAATGACCCATTGGAAGTGCGACACTACAGGGTCATTCCTTATGACTCCAGCCCCCTGGCTGGGCACCACGGTGAGAGCCCTGTGATCCCAGCATCCCTGCAGATCATACTGATGGGGGCTTGATCCTCCTTGGAGAATAGCTTCAACCTCTCTCTGTATCTGTCTCACACACCTTCCCTCGGGCTTTTCTGCTGCTGGCTACTCACTAGCTCCAGCATGCTTGCCAGCTGCCTGTTGGGCCTCAGGTGTCTATGCTGGGCGGTTTCTCCACATGGCGGACATTTGTCTCCCACTCCTCCCAGCACTGGCTGATGCAGGAGCAGCGGAAGATGTGGCCACACTGTCTAAAATGACCAGATCTTGGAAATACTCCAGACAGACGGTGCACGTAGCCTTGTCTTGGAGACAACCTGACAGGCTGACAGCAGCTGTCACTCCTTTCCTAAGGGCAGCACACAGCTGATGTTCAATTTCTTACTCGGAGGGGGGGGGGAGGGAGGGGAGGGGGAAGGATCAGCACATGCTCTAAACAGTTATCTCTCAACCTTTCCAGACAACTGGCCCCCTTTCAGGTGGCTGATTTGTCTTGCCTACCCCTAAGGTTCACCTCACTTAAAAACTTCGGCTTTGGCCCCGGGTGGCGGGGTTCGGGCTTTGGCTTGCTGCCCTGGGCCCCAGCGAGTGTAACACTGGCCCTGGCGAACCCGTTAAACAAACTTGCCCACAGTTTGAGAACCGCTGATCTCGTACATAGAGCAGTATAAACAAGTCATTGTCTATGAAATTTTAGTTTGTACTGACTTTGCTAGTGCTTTTCATGTAGCCTGCTGTAAAACTAGGCAACTATCTAGAGGAGTTGATGTACCCCCGGAACACCTCCTGGGTTCTCTCTCTGGCTCTAGAAGGGGAATGGGATCTAGTGGGTTAGAGGCAGGGGGCCTGGGAGCCAGGACTCCTGGATTCTATCCCTGGCTCGGAGAGAGGAGTGGGGTCTAGTGGGATAGAGGTGGGGGGCTTGGAATCAGGACTCCTGGGTTGTGTTCCTGGCTCTGGGGGAGGGGAATGGCATCTAGTGGGTTAGAGCAGGAGGGGCTGGGAGCCAGGATTCCTGGGTTCTATCGGTGGGATGGGTTGGGGGGGGGAAAGGAATGTGAACTAGTTAATAAAAGTGGGGGAAGGAGATGAAGAAGCCTGGGTTTCTCGATCACTGATTATCACCTAGACCCATATTTTCAATAGACAGAGAGCGGTTCTCATTGCACCAGCAAGCTCCCCAGTACATTGCTATAGTCACACCAGTGCAAATTCCCCTAGTGTAGCCAAGCCCGAATAGAGCAGGTACTGGCTTAGCTTCTCCAGGGTTCAAGGATGTCTCCTTTAGCTCTGCTCTCTTCTTCCGCACTTGGCAACAAGGGGCTCCAATAAAGCAGCCTCCACAAGGTTGGGGACAAACAGATAAAAAGGTCAAGTTTATTTATTTACAGGCTCTAATGCTACCGCTTGGGCTATTTACAGAGGATACAAAAGCATAGCAAAATGGAAACAGGCTCAGAAAACAAACAGCAACACTCATAAAAACACTCCAAGGGGCCGACACATAAGTAAAATACAGGACTATCAAAATGAAACTCGTTTGCTTCTATAACCATCAACCAGCTCCGCATCTAGGATCCTAGTCCTGGAGATAGGTCGTTCCCATCATCCCTCACCCAGGCAAATACGCAAGCCCGTCCGGCCTCTGCTGTCCAGGAGGGACACGTGAGAGCATTTAGGGCGAATACTGAGACCATGTCGACATGGGAGAGATTTCCTGGCATGGCTATTCCACTCTGGTCTAGTTTAGCTATTCCATCCTAACTCTCCCAGGTGGACACTCTTGTCCGAAATAAAGGTGTTTTTATTTTGGAATAATTACACGGAATGCTGACTCCAGAGTAAAGTCACTTTTTATTTCCCAATAGTGTGTCCACACTGGAGTGTTATTCTAGAAAAGCTATCGTACAATAGTTATTGCACTACAGCTACGCTGGCCATTTCCCCTCCCGCACAGACAAACCCTCCGCTGGGCCAGTCCTTCAGCAAAGATGCTGCCCAGACGAACCACTAAGTGCAATATTGCTCTCAAGAGCAGCTTTTCAGGGAGCAAGGATGGCCAAGTGGTTAGATCACTGGCTTGAGACTCCCCAGCTCTTGGTTCAGGTCCCTTCTCTGCCGCCTTTCTGCATGACCTTGGGAAAATCACTTAGGCCAGGTCTATGCTACCAGTTTTTCCAGCAAAGCTTTGTCAGTTGGGAGTGAGACAGAATCATGTCCCCAGAGCTGTGCCAGCAAAACCCCCACGTAGCCACAGCTTATCCTGGCCAACAAGCTCTTTTGCTGGCATAGCTTATGTCGTTCAGGGAAGTGGTTTAACTATACTGGGAAAACAGCTGTCTCTCCACGGGGAGGTGGGCTCTCAGCTGGGATACTAGTGATGTATGTAGTGTGGTCTGCCCCATAGCATCTCTGTGCCCCTGTTCCCCATCTGTAACATGGGCATGTTAGCGTTTGCCTACTTCACAGGGGTGTGTGAGATGCTACAATGAGAAAAGGGTTAGACAGAGTTTAAACAGGCCTCTTCTTACTGCATCATCCTATTCCCCATGTGTGTCTTTACTGGAGCAAGTTTTCCCTACTTTATACTCCTGATAACATGACCCAGAAGGGATATAGCGATTTACAGGCTCAAAATGCAGGGCAGATGTTATGCAATTCACCCTCACAGCGCCAATGCAAGGTGAGTGGGTAGCACTGTTATCCACCCCCAGGTTACACATGGGGAAACTGAGGCACAAGAAGGCAACAATGACTAACCCCACCCCAGATAGAGATCTCCGGCAGAGTGAGGATTGGAACTCAGGGCTTCCCCAGGCCCAGCCCTGTGCTCAGTCCCCTCCAGACCAGACAAGCCCACCCCTCTCCTATGCTTCTCATCTGGTTCGGGCATCATCTCCAGAGCTGAGTCCAGTTGCAGACTCAGTGTCAGTGTTGACAATACAAAAAGAGCACAGCTCCACACTCAGCTCCCAAGCTGAGTTTGCGGGGCTGGCATTTAAAAGCAGGATCTTTCGACTTCTCCACTGAGGAGTCACTGAGAGACGATAAACCCGATACAATTTTGCAGTCACTTCCCCAAGTTAGAACCACACTTCAGCTGCCTCTTTGTTCCCCACAAGAGAACGGGCATAGTGCATTTCTTTGGCAGTGCATGTGGCCAGAAATCTTTGTCACCCACCTATCCATTTTCATCCCTCCCTTTTCGTTTCCATAGCCCCACTGGCTTAGACTTCCTATGGCCTCAGGACACATTTACCACGCTGCCAATCCCAAGATGTTAAAAAATCAAGAGTCAAGCTCCAAAAATCATCAGACTGATTTAAAAAATCAAGAGGTTCTTTAAAAAAAAAATCAAGTTAGGGATTTTTATTTTGCTTTCGGTTCACATTGGGGTCCAATTTTCAAGTTTTTCTCTTCAACCACAAAGGCTAGAAACTGTTTTAAATGAAAGCTCAGATTCACCCCTAATCACATGTCTCCAGGAGCTGGGGCTTAAAGGAAAACATCAAATGTCACGAGACTCACGCTAAAATTGTGAGAGTTGGCAACCCTATGTTTAGTATCATTCAGCCCCATTTTCACAGCAACTCATCGGTGTGCGAAGTCATTGTATTATCTTGGAATAGCAATGCTACAAGGACCCTGACACTAGCTCTGCTGAAAAGGTTTAATTAGGGAATAGGGTTTTTTTGGTCTGGACACAGTATTTCAGTAATGCTGCCTACAGAGGTGTCACAATCTCTGCCATTCACTTTAGTGAGTTAAAACCTGCTCATGCCCTAGGAAAGGAGGAACTGCCACACTGGATTAGGTGCCACATAGCCCCGTATCCAGTCTCTCACAGTGGCCAGCATCAGCTGCTTTAGATGAAGGTGCATTTATACAATTCCCTGCCCCAGGGGGAATTTTGTTCCTTACCTCCATCAGCCAGTGATTGGCTCATTTCCCAGTAGCAGGAGCATAATAACATGCCCACATTTTTTCGCTTTGGTCGTGGAATGGCAGAGCTCGTTACCTGCAGCAGGCCTGACTTTTCTGAAGTGACTATTGATTTTCGATGCCTCCATTTTTGGAAGCATGACTTGAGACCCTTTCCGGGGACTGCTTTTCAGAGAGTGGGGGCTCAGCACCTTTCTGAAAACCAGGCCACTTTGGAAAATGTAGCCCATTCATGAAACACTTACTACTCAGCCCATTGCCATAGTACTATCTAGTGGGAATGAGTTCCACAGGTTAATTACACACTGGGCGCAACTACTTTTTTTCTTTTACCATCTTTAAATAGGTGGCTTTTTCAATTCCACTGTGTGCTCCCTATAGTGGTTGTGTTATGGGAATGGCATGAAGGGGAGCACCCACTGCACCGTTCATTTCCTCCATCATGCCACCTCCCCTCTACACTAAGTCCTGACCTTTATAAATCTATCCAAGACCCTGATATTTTCTTTGCTCTTCTGCATCACATCTCTATTTGTGCCATATCCTTTCTCCTGTGAGTAGAAGACAGTTGGCTGCAGTACCCAAGATGAGGGGTGGGTTGACCTTTTAGGGCGTGGCCTTAGAGGCTGGGATTTTCAAAGGCAAGTGGCGTTGACCGAGCTGCCTAGTCTTCCCATTAATTTCAGCGAGAGCAGACTTAGGGAATCATTTCAGAAAACACCCCCATTACGTTTCCAGTAATACTCTCAGTACAGCCTTCTGTCTCCTTCGGCTGGATGCGGTTCAGCGCAGGCTGGTCTGTGTCAAGTGCTCCCAATGGTACTACAGCAGTAACCCCCCTGCTCCCAAAAAGCCTTCTTCATAGTGGGCCAGTCTTTGGTACACCCCACTCTAGCAGGCTCACCACTTTAGCACCTCCACCCTGCCCACTTTAGCACCCCAGCAACAGGTCTGCTGCTCTCGGTAGTGGCCTCGCAGACAGAGTTGGTCCATGGTTTGGGCATACCTCACACCTCTAACTGCAGACAAATGTATTCCCATTCAGCCCTGGTGCCTCTTTGTTGCCCACCCTTTGAAATGCCACTGGAGCATTTATCATTCCAAAAGGAAGCACCAGCAGGCAAACTGGCCGGCGTTTCCAAGGGCTCACTGTGCCACTGAGCCCTTGGCAGACACGGTACCGATCTACCAGCCCATCGGCCTTTCCGACTGGGTTCAGCTTTCAGACTCTCAGATCCCTGTGACATGCCCTCAAACTGTCCACGAAGAGATACATCTCAGTTTTTCTAGGGAGACGCCTCTGAGGGCTTCTCAAAGTCACTGGCATGGAAACCCTGCATACAATTTGTACCAGCCCCTTTACTGAGCAGGCAGAAGCATCTGCACTATGCTTCCGTCACCAGCAGAACAGCTCTCATTGTAGCACAAGAGCTCGTTCTAGCATCAGCCTTATGCGCGTCCCCAGAAACAGCGGTGACAGGTAGAAAACTCCTGTTTCTTCTTTCAATTTGCACCATTCACAAACTTTCTCAAAGGCACATAACAAACCCACCCCAGATCAGGCATCCTTCAGCGGTGTGTTTACAGAATAACTGTTTAAAGCTGTGGAGGTTATTCTTCATCTTTCACCATCACCCTCAGATGAAAGACCAACAGCTGCTGGAACAGTCTCTCTGCTCATGACCGCGACAGTCCTGTGGCTCTTCCTGATAATGCCATCCCTCGAGATCTTGCTCCTTGTCAATGTAACATTCCTCCTGGCATTGATACTTCTCTGGTTCTTGAGGGTTCACTCCATGTGTAACATTTCCAGTTCCAGCTGCAATACCACACACTCGTCTCCCACCAAAAAATACCTCATCCTTATTGCTGAACAAGATCACAAGTCTGAATCTTTTGGTCTTCTAGTTCACACACGAGGTTGAGTCTCAGGTTGCACAAAGGCCTCTGTTATGTAGGCTATACCTCTCCTGATGCAGTTCCTTCTTGATATCTCATGTCTTTCCACCTGTCTTTCTATTTAATAGGTCTATCTAAGTGTCTGTCTTCAAAGCATCCCGTCATTGTGGCACCTAAGGTGCTAGCACAAAATTAAAGGCTGCAAATAATTTAACATCTAAGTTTAATGTTTGTCACTTAATCAGGTTAATTGATTTTATGGTTCCTCACCGTATGCATGAAATCAAACTTCAAACCAAAAACAACAAAGGTTTTCTTCTGTCACTTCAAGTGTCTGTTTCTTTAAGAACAAGGAACTTCCTGGACCAAGTAGCTCTGAATATTCGAACAGAACTCTGGATCAGCTGGCACTTGCATTCTGGTTCCAAGTTTCCCATCCTGATGATGCAAAACCCATTCATAGACTTCGTGTGAGGATTGTTTTTTTCACTGGGCTGTGGGGTGTTTATACTCTTAAGCGCCAAGCCCCACTGTCAGAAACAGACGCTCCAAGCTAAAACCCAAATTTGAAAATGCTTGGGGATTCCAAATCTCATTTTCCTTCTCTTTCATGACCCACAAAAAAGCTAGGATCATCCCAAAACACAAGAGTCCAAATGAAGCCTGGTTCTTTAGTCAGTGGTACAGTACAGTTTTCTGGGTCTTTTTATGGGAGGGTTAAAAACATATATTTAGGCCCGAATTGTTAGACCTCGGTGCCTAAACTGTTAGATATTAGACAGATGTTTAATGCACTACTGGAAGGCACTCAGATGCTACAGTGATGAAAGTGGTATAAAAACCACTCGGATAGAATAGTATCAGAGGGGTAGCCGTGTTAGTCTGAATCCACAAAAACAACGAGGAGTCCGGTGACACCTTAAAGACTAACAAATTTATTTGGGCATGAGCTTTTGTGGTAAAAAACCCCACTTCTTTACTAGAATAGAATTCTGTTAGAGTTTTTCACTGCCTTCAGGTCAATGACACAACACTAATGTACACCAGCTAAGGATTTGGTCCCTATAGCCATATGAAGGCATCTAAATGAAATCTGCCTGGTTCTCAGGGGCACTGGGCAGCCATAAAGACTATCAGTGTCAAGGAGAAGTAGCAGTATTTCATTTATTACTATCATGGGTGTAATACTTGGGGCCCCAGTCATGGGCCAGGAGCACAGCCCCTTTGAAAAATTAGGCCACTCATGTAGGCTGGAGTTTTCCAAAGATGTAATGATGTATGCAGTGTTGTTGTAGCCGTGTCGGTCCCAGGATGTTAGAAAGACAAGGTGGGTGAGGTAATATCTTTTATTGGACAAACTTCTGCTGGGGAGCGAGACAAGCTTTCGAGCGATATGGAGCTCTCCTTCAGGTGTGTGAAAGGTACTCAGTTTTAAGTCTACACTTAAAACTCTGCATCGGCACAGCTGTAGTGCTTCAATGAAGATGTTCTACGCTGACAGGAGAGAACTCTCTCAGTGGCACAGTTAATCCGCGACGCCAACATAGCACTGTCTACATTGGCACTTAGGTCAGTATAACACCACTTGGGGTGTGAGCGATGTAGTTATTCCGAAGTAATTCTGTGGTGTAGACCAGGGCTCAGAGTGTCACAGCTAAATACAAGATCGAAAAGATAGTTCAGCGTAAGTACTAAGTCCTTATTCTAAGGGACCATTCAAGGCAAAGTGTGACTAACACCCTTGTAGTCACAGAACAAAAAGGGGGTTAGTGGGTTACTGTAGACGGTCTGGACTCACCCCTGCGGCGCCTCCTGCTGGTCATCTCGGGAATTAGCTCTTCCAGCGTTCTGGAGCGCCCCCTGCAGGCTGGTGATCAACCTGTCTTCTGGCCCCGTGTCCCTCCTGGACCCCGGTGCCCTTGTATCTGGGGTGCTGCCCCCTGGCAGTACCCCCCTCAGTACTAGGGTTTCCCCTCCCTGGGGAACCCCCACCCACTATCCCTACCTCACCTCAGAATAAGGCCACTGCCAGTCACCAACTAGCCCCCGCTCCCTGGGGCAGACTGCAGTATAGGCCACTCATCACAGGTAAGGTTGAGTTTGGACCTGCTGCCTTGGACTAGCCCTGAGCTGCTTTCTGCAACCGCCAGTACCCCTTGGCCTGATACTAGGCCGCAGCCTAGGGCTTTCCAGGCTAGAGCTCCCCAGCCTTTCCCCAGCCCTGCTCCACTATAGGTACCCTGTCTAGCTCCCTGCCGCCAGGCCCTTCTCTCTCTGAAGGCAGAGAGAGACTGTTTGGGCTCCTGGCTCTGAGCCTCCTTATACAGGCAGGGCCAGCTGGGGCCTGATTGGGGCGTGGCCCAGCTGTGGCTACTTCCCCAATCAGCCCAGTAGCTTTTCCCCTTTGCCCCAGCCCTCTGCTAGGGCTGTTTTAAACCCCTCAGGCAGGAGCGGGGTAGCCACCCCGCTACAGTTACATAAATATAAGAAGTCATAAATCCAGTGTCTTTATTAAGACCATGATTTTAAGTGTCTAGCAAAGTTATGAATTTAAACTCCCAGGCTCATGTTTTGAAGGTGTTCAGCAGGTCAGATATGGGGGGATTACTTTGTGACAAGTGTTCACACACTGGTGATAGTGTTTTTGTCTTTTATCATTTTTCTATGAGAGTTCATTCGAGAACGAAGTGATTGTCTGGCCAGTACAACTATGTCGCTTAGGGGTGTGGATCATTCACACCCCTGATTGATGTAGTTATATCAAATAATTCTGCAGTGTAGACCAGGTCTAAGTTTCCCAGATCTGAAGAAGAGCTCTATGTAGCTTATAAGCGTGTTTCTCTCACCAAGAGAAGTTGGTCCAATAAAAGATATTACCTCCCCCACCTTGGCTCTCTAATGATTTTATAAGTTAATCTGCATGCTTGCAACCACTTTGCATGTCATCATAAACTGCAGGTTCTGGCGAACAGAATATTGGGAATCATTAAAAAAGGATAGATAATAAGACAGAAAATATATTGCCTCTATATAATACATGATACGCCCAGATCTTGAATACTGCGTGCAGATGTGGTTGCCTCATCTCAAAAAAGATATATTGGAATTGGAAAAGATTCAGAAAAGGGCAACAAAAATGATTAGGGGTATGGAACGGCTTCCATATAAGGAGAGATTAATAAGACTGGGACTTTTCAGCTTGGAAAAGAGACGACTAAGAGGGAATATGATAGAGGTCTATAAAATCATGACTTGTGTGGAGAAAGTCAATAAGGAAGTGTTATTTACTTCTTCTCATAACACAAGCACTAGGGGTCACCAAATGAAATAAATAGGCAGCAGGTTTAAAACAAACAAAAGGAAGTATTTTTTCACACAACGCACAGTCAATCTGTGGAACTCTTTGCCAGAGGATGTTGTGAAAGCCAAGACTATAACAGGGTTCAAAAAAAGAACTAAATAAATTCATGGAAGATAGGTCCATCAATGGCTATTGGCCAGGATGGACAGGGATGGTGTCCCTAGATTCTGTTTGCCGGAAGCTGGGGCAAATGATCCAGGGGTTGGATCATTTGATGATTACCTGTTCTGTTCATTCCCTCTGGGGCACCTGGCATTGGCCACTGTTGGAAGACAGGATACTGGGCTAGATGGACGATTGGTCTGACGCAGTATGGCCGTTCTTATGTTCTTATCTTCTAACACTGCCGTGCCCCCAGCAATGATGGGGCAGGACATGGGGCTGCACAAACCTTGGAAAGCTGCAGGGAGATGGGTGGGTTGTTGAGTGTGGAGAGAGCGTCTTGGTGCTGTCTGAAGGGTGCTGAAAATGCTGGGGGGGATGGATGCTGAAGTGTCAGGGCTGCTGTCTGGGAGGCAGCCAGGGGATCATGTGGCTTGTACTGAATCTCCTCATATTCCATCCCTGCCAGCTGGGCACACTGCTGCTGCCTTCTGCTTTTCCCATGCGTTTCTTCCCTGCTGGGATCTAGTGCCAGGGGGCAGCGAAAGGCAAGCCAGGGAGGCGCCTTGCCTGCTCACCTGTGGCAGAAAGAGGGAGCTGAAGGCAAACACTTGGGGGGCAGGGAGGGGGGGTGCATGAAATTCCAGCTGGGATGTGAGAATACATGACAGCAGTTGCAAAATGCAAGGGTGATTTGGGATATGCTGGACACTTGGCGTTTGGATACACCAGTCTAAATATGGATTTAAGTAGCCTCAAGTATTTGCTGCTACCTGCTACCACACTGACTCTTTAGTTTCTTAAATGGTCTGGGGCTGAAGGGGAATCTCACTTTGGGTATCAAGTAGTGTGCTGGGAGGGTGGCTAAGTCCGGATCAGTCCTCCCAGACTCCCTCCTTCTTCATTACAGTACAGCAGGTGTTTAAAACACAGCATTCTCCTCTACGAGTAACAGGAAAATAGATTTTAAAAAAATATTTACAGAATCTAAAACTATCACCGGTCTATTTACAAGGTTACAAAAATTTAAAAAAAGGAAAATCGAAACAGACTTGGAAAACAGAGTTGCAAGAGCAGTCAGAGATAGTAATTAATCCAAGACGGAAGCAGAAATACGGGACGAGCCAAATGAAATTAGTTTGAGTGATAACTGTTACCTAGCTTTTCAGTGATGATCCTAACTAGAGGCAGTTGAAAAACAGGGTGGAAGGGGAGGGAAAGCAAAAAAATAAAAATAAAAATGTCAGGTCCAGTTTTCAAAATTTCAAAATTCTAAAATTTGCACAGAAGTTTTGAAAGTCCAGACAATGTTGGCCATGCTCTAGAGATGTTCAAAAAGAAAGGGGGAAATAAAAAGGGGGGGGGGGAATTCACAATGTTGGAAAATTAATTTCTTCTCTTTTCCATCAAAATTCAAGAGGTCAACATAATTTTTCATCAGAATGTGACAATTGTTGACCAGCTCTAACTCTAACCTTCCCCCACCAACCTATGCTTGGCTACAGGTATGGAGATGCCAGCCCTCCAGTAGCCCACGCAGTCAGAGGCTTGGCTTGCTAGGCTGTTGTGTCTCTGGACACTTGAACTCTGCAGGGTAGGGACTGAACTGTTCATTCCACTCACCGGAGGAGCATGGGACTTTGCTGCTGCTCTCAGCACAGGATGCTTCCAGTCTCGGCCTATCTGCCTTTCCATTCTGGCCTGGGCCTCCTAAGATTCCTTTTACAACAGCACCGTGATCCCTGTGGGGATCACACAGCGTGAAGACAGAGAGGATCAGAGATGGAGAGGGCTCAGCAACCGCCTTGCCCAGAGAGGGGCCAAAGCTGGTAACGAGCCAGGAAGGGGAACTGGTCCAGTGCTGCAGGGCTGAATGAGGATGTCGTGCGGCAGAATCAGAGGGGCCACTGGTACAGGCATTGGGGACACGGAAGGGAGAAGTGGAGGAATCAGGAGTGTCCGGGGGAAAGGCCAAAAGGATGGTAAGGAGAGAGGAGGTGGATGGCGTGAATGCCGAAGGAAGAGAAGGACTGGGGAAAGGAGAAAGACAAGACCAGCTTCATAGCCACGGCCCCATTGCAGTATCACCAGTCCCATGCCTTCGCAGGCCCCAAAACAATCAGAATATTAAAAATACTAAATTCAGCGTTGGGATTATTTGCCTTCTGGTGTCTGAGCCACCAGGGATCATGTTTTCCTGCCTTTCCCTGCAACCAGGAGGATGAGAAATTTTCAAAGCTGAGATTCTCATGAAAATCCCCTAGCTCCAGGAACTGAGGCTTTAGGGAAAATGCCAAATATCACGAGACTCACCATGAAACTGCAAGAGATTTGGCAGTGCTGGTGGGGATTGGGGGGGGGGGGAGGGGGGGAGTGGGGAGACAGGGGGGGTGTTGGAGAGAAAAGCGAGATTCATGGGGTACCGTGGGGGGAGAGTTGAGATTATGTGGTGCCCAGTGGGAGATTGGAGGGGGAGAGGCAAGATTCATGGGGAGTAAGGAGGGAGGCAGGCAAGAATTAGGGGGAGCGAGGGGGAACAGAGAGGCTGCGGGGGGCGGTTAGTTTATCAGTGATGAGGCCGGGGTCCCGGACGGAGCAGGCGAGGGGAAGGAAGGGTGAGGGAAGGCACGGGATGGGAAGGACAGGGCCCAGGGCAGATCCAGTGGGTTATTGGAGAGGGCAGGGATGGAGATGGGTGAGGGTGAGGAAGGGAAAGAGGGTAGGGTGGGGAGGGGGGCAGAGGATGTGCCCAGCGGGGAGGAGAAGGAGGCAGAGGAGAAGGCGGAGGAGGCCTGCAGGGGGTTGCTGGTGGCAGTGACGGAGTTCTTGGTGGCAGAGAGCAGCGAGGGCTTGTCGCCGGTGTGGGTGCGCTGGTGCCGGTTGAGGTGGGAGCTACGGCTGAAACACTTCCCGCACTCGGGGCACTTGTAGGGCTTCTCGCCGGTGTGCACGCGCTGGTGGATGGTGAGCTCTGAGCGCTGGATGAAGCTCTTGCCGCACTCAGAGCACTGGTAGGGCTTCTCGCCCAGGTGAGTGCGCTGGTGGGTGATGAGGTTGGAGCTGACGCTGAAGCACTTCCCGCACTCGGGGCAGCGGTAGGGCTTCTCCCCAGTGTGCATGCGCCGGTGGATGGTCAGGTCCGACTTCTGGATGAAGCCCTTGCCGCAGTCAGGGCAGGTGTAGGGCTTCTCACCCGTGTGGATCCGCTGGTGTTTCACCAGGGCTGAGCGCTGCCCGAAGCCCTTCCCACAGTCCGTGCACTTGAATGGCTTCTCCGCCGGTGGTGGCAGGGGCTTCCCTGCTGCCAGGCTCTTCCCGCAGTCCATGCACTGCTGGGCGCGCAGCCTGGGGTGCAGCACGGGGGGCGAGATGCCGCCCAGGCTCTTTCCGCAGTCGGTGCATTTGTGGGGCTTCCCTCCGGCCGCCGCCTGGGCCTTGGGGCCAGCGCCGCAGGCCACATAGCTCTTCCCGCAGTCCGTGCACTGGTGAGGCCTCTCGCTGGCGTGCACCCGCTGGTGCTTGATCAGCGCCGCGCTCTGGCTGAAGCAGCGTCCACAGTCAGAGCACTTGAAGAGCTTGCCGTGCTGGTGGGCGGCCAGGAAGCCCTTGAGGTGCTCGGGGCAGCGGTAGGAGGCCTGCTCAGCAGCATGGATCTTCTGGTGGCGGTCCAGGTGGGAACTGACGCTGAAACTCTTGCCGCAGTCGGGGCAGGTGTAAGGCCGCTCACCGGTGTGGACACGCTGGTGCCGCTCGAGGTCGGAGCGCTGGATGAAGCGCTTGCCGCAGTCGCCACACTGGAAGGGGCGCTCGCCGGTGTGGATGCGCTGGTGCTGGGTCAGGTTGGAGCTGCGGCTGAAGCGCTTGCCGCAGTCACCACACTGGTAGGGCCGCTCGCCGCTGTGGGTCTTGCGGTGCTTGGAGAGTGAGGCCCGCTGGGCAAAGCACTTCCCGCACTCGGGACACTGGTGGGCAGCCACCGCCTCCTCCTCATCCTCATCCTCAGCCTGGCAGGCCCGGTGACGGGCTGCCGGGCCGCCGCCGCAGCCCTTGCTTCCTCCGCAGGCATGGTGGCGGCGCTGTTCCCCCAGGTGGGTGCGCCGGTGCCGGTCCAGGTGGGAACTGACACTGAAGCACTTGCCACACTGGCCGCACTGATAGGGGCGCTCGCCGGTGTGGACACGCTGGTGCCGCTCCAGGTCCGACTTCTGGATGAAGCTCTTGCCGCAGTCGCCGCAATGGAAGGGGCGCTCGCCGGTGTGGATGCGCTGGTGCTGTGTCAGGTTGGAGCCGCGGCTAAAGCACTTGCCACAGTCGTCACAGCGGTACGGCTTCTCCCCCGTGTGGATCTTCTGGTGCTTGGCCAGGATGGAGCGCTGGCGGAAGCAGCGCCCACACTCCCCGCACTGGTGCGGCTTCTCCGGTGTCTGCACCCGCTGCGCTGCCCGCCCACAGCCGTAGTCCTTCCCACACTCGGTGCAGACGCCTGCCCCCCGCTGCTGCTGCGACAGTGGGGGCTCTTTCCCCTTCTTGAGGCTGGTGCGGCGAGTGGCTTTGCCCTCTTGCTTCCCCGGCGTGGGGCTCTTCTGCTGCGGTGGCTGCCCTTCCGACCGGCACTGGCTCCCGCTGGCTTTACCCTGATCGGGGCCCTCGGTTTTTCCTGGCAAGGCCTCGGGTGACTCCGCCTTCTCAGAGCCTTCCTGGGGGGGTGTCGCCTCCTCATTGTCACTTGGCGCCCCGTCACCTGCTGGAGAACCCAGACACAAGTCAGTCCCTGCACCGAGGGGGAAGGGAGATCAGCCAAGGTGGGGATTAGCCCAGAGAGCTGCTGGGGAGATCGAAAAATCAGGAGCTGAATCCCCCCCACCCCCAACACCCTGCCCCAGTGGAGAGAGAGGAGGGGACCTACTCTGCATCCACACCCCATCTGAGCTCTCAAGGGGAGGGGACTACTCCTGGGTGTTGTGGGAAACTGTGAGTGATGGCTGCCAGGAGGATCCAACAGCTGTTGGGAACAATCCTGACCTGGGTGAGAAGTGGCAGAAGTGGTGGTGGCGGCGATGGGGGAACCACCCATTCTGCCTTTGTTTATTCTGCACCTCAGTTGTCTACAACTGCCTGCTCACTCTCACTTAAAACCATCTCTCCTTGCCTTGAGCTGGGACGGTGCCCACCCGCTTCTCTGTGCTGTCTCCAATCCCCACTGAACTTCTCCTGGTCTGCAGGACCGCCCAACCCAGCCCCTGCACTCATCTCGCTTCATACCACCCCATTCCCCTAGTCAGAGCTGCACGGAGCACCAAACCTTCCACTTTCCACAATGGTTTAAAGCAAAGGTGGAGATTCCAGGCTAAGTAGCCTTGAAGTCGTGGTGAGAAAAGGCGCTCTGACGCGACGATGGTGGGGGACACAGTTAAGGATGGTTGCGACAAGGTTTTGATTTAAAACTAATTATCAAACCACTCTGAAATCCAGACGAACAGTGAGATCAGCTTGAAAACTGGCATGCCAGCTAGGGTTGCCACCTTTCTAATTCCTGGTAACTGGACCCCTGAGGCCCTGCCTCTGCCCCGCCCATTCCCCACAAGGCCCCATCCTTGCTCCACCTCATCCCTCATGGCCCCACCCCCTTCTCTGCCTCATTCCCCAAGGCCCTGCGCCTGTCTCTCCCTCCTCTCCCCTGTCGTTTGCTGGATCATCGCCACCTCCCACCCCAGCTAGGCTCCTTCTGCTTCGGGGCTGGGACAGGAGCTGCTGCAGCCTGACAGGGAGCTTGCCTGCAGGTAGGAGGCAGCCCCAGCTGAGCAGGAGTTGGCACAGGTTAATGACCCAACGCCGCCCCCTGCCCCATGGTAACTGGACTGTTGGTGTCCGGTCAGTACATCTGACCAGACACTGCCAGGTCCCCTTTTCTCGACCGGACTTTCCAGTCGAAAACCGGGCACCTGACAACCCTAATATGGCACCCGGACACAGAAGCCAAAAACCAGACTGTCAGGTAAAACCTGAATGGGTGCCAACCCTAACGGCAGCTCATGGGCAAGGGTAGAATCTGTGACAAATTTGGAGTCATTTGGTCCAAGGGTTCCCGAGAGACAGAGCTCCCCTGGAACTCCCTGTTTGTCAAACATCACCTTTCTCAGAACAGGCAAAACAGAAATGCAGCACAACGAACAAGCCGCCAAAACCAGTTGCTACAAAGCTCTTAGCCAGTGGTTCTCAAACTTTTGTACTGGTGACACCTTTCATATAGCAAGTCTCTGATTGCAACCCACCTTATAAATTAAAATCACTTTTTAATATATTTAACACCATTATAAATGTTGGAGGCAAAGCAGGGTTTGGGCTGGAGGCTGACAGCTCACAACCCCCATGTAATAACCTCTTGACTCCCTGAGGGGGCCCGACCCCCAGTTTGAGAAAACCTGCTCTTAGCTATGCCTCCAGGAGGGGAGGAATGAACCACTGGAGAGCTCACAGAAAGAGAAGCTACTTTACAGAGGAGCCTGTAGCCTAAGGGGAGGGGCCACGGGCTAAGAGCCGGAAGGCTAGGAGGTCAAGTCTCCATTGACTGCTGTTAATAATTTCTGTGTGTTCAGAGCTTTTATTGACCAAGGACTCACAACCTTAATCAGAGATGGCCGAAGCTTCCTAACAGCGGAGGGGGTTTCCCCTTCCCCCAGCCCTGCCCCCGCACCGCTTCTTCCTCCCAAAACCCTGCCCCCTCCCTGCGTCCTTGTCCTTACACCGGTAAAAAGTGAGAGGACTATTAAAAGGGCTTTTTAAAGTGGAGGGGAGGCATAGCCCGCCCCATTCCGGTGCCCCTGACCTTAACCCGAGGGGAGATAACAATCGTTCCCCTCATTTTACAGCTATGATTGCTGAGTTTGCACAAGGTCACTTCAAGCAGAGTTGGGAACAGAACCTAGGTCTCTAATACAGCAGCCCCCCCGACTCGGGGCCTGTCTACACGGCGCTGCAGGGCAGACTACGGGGATGTGAACTGCAGAGCGCATCAAAATGTTGCGTTCTAACTGCCCCACGTAGACCCTGCTGGTACAAACTAAGAAGTGCCCAGCGTGCACTGATGTAATCCTGTTCCAGAACGGACGACGTTAATGCGGATTAGGTACCTTTTAGCTCACACCAGCATAGGGCAGAGTGCAACATTTCAGTGCCCTCTGCAATTTGCACCCCTGTAATCTGGACTGTGGCCCATGTAGACAGGCCCTCAGACACACTGCCTTTTAGAATGAATATGCCAAACCTATGTGCTGGACTATTCTCTGTAGCCACTTCTCTCCCGACTAGTTCACACCCTCCGCCAGAGCCCAGAGCTCCTGACTCCCAGCCCTGCAGCACTGCCTGGCACGCACCCAGTAAGCATGTCAGCACATCTGGAGATGCCACGCAAATTATGTAATTAACTGATTAGAATATTTGATTAATATCAGGGCCGCCCAGAGGATTCAGGGGGCCTGGGGCAAAGCAATTTTGGGGGCCCCTTCTATAAAAAAAAGTTGCAATACGATAGAATACTATATTCTCGTGGGGGCCCCTGTGGGGCCCGGGGCCTGGGGCAAATTGCCCCACTTGACCCCCCCTCTGGGCGGCCCTGATTAATGTACTTGAATCCTATCACCATCAAAGCCATCAACTCTATGCTTCTACTGTCTCTGAAATGTCCATTTCTTCCCAGCTCTAAATACATAAATTCTATCAATAAGATAATTCCTCCTCAGTTCAGAAAGCTCTCAGCCACCACACCCTGACCCCCCCGACCCCCTGCCACAACTCTCCTCAAATCCCCCCCTTGTTCCCCTGCCCTCGCATCCCCACAAATCTCCTCAAATCCCCCTTGTTCCCTTGCC
>NW_020664772.1:593171-593306 GCF_002925995.2 Terrapene triunguis
CCTCGCATCCCCACAAATCTCCTCAAATCCCCCTTGTTCCCTTGCCCTTCCCCTCATAGCCCCCCAAATTTCCTCAAATCCCCCCTTGTTCCCCTGCCCCTCCCCTCGCATCCCCAGAAATCTCCTCAAATCCCC